>NC_053026.1:417878466-418081534 GCF_003073215.2 Triticum urartu | reverse complement strand
ATGTTAAATAGTCCAACTTTTCGTTTATCGCATTACTTGTATCGTTCTGCTTTGATCGCAGCTATTTTTAATAAACAATGCATAGCTTTTGTCTATTTTTGCACTATCTTTTTATAAATAAATGCTCCTTAACGACATGTTGCACCCGTACAACTTGGTACAGCCAAAATACGCCAGGGGCTTTTAGCACCCCTCAATATGGTGTGAAAAGTCCGAACACTTTCACAAGTGTGGCACCCCGAACTTATAGCATTATATGCATCGGCTCTGAATCATGTCTTGGGTCAATAGTTGGGTTTGCCCGGCTCCTATGTTTTGGTGCCTTACGTTTCGCTATATCGGCTAAGGTAGCACTATGAGAACCACTGCGATTGTGCCCCAGTTGAGCTGGGCCGAGCACCTCAGTGGAGAAAGCTAAAACTGACTATCATGATGAAGCGAGATCTGGTCGCTGTTCGAGAGGTTTTTTTTTGGAGTCCCTAAAGACTTATGTCGCTTAGGGCGATGAGTCGGCTCTGTCCGGCCAAGGCATGGATAGCACCCCGAACTCGGTCTTCTGAATACTAGGGGCTTCGCCGAAATTTAAAATTATAGAATTCTATGGCTAAGTGAGAGTGTTCACGCATTATAGTCCAATTGCCTCGTTCATCGGGCTGAGCGCCTCCCTCGAAGGACCCAAACATGGGAAAAAGAGCGCCTAGATTTATCCCCGAACACCCCAGCACTAGTGGCAAGGGGGCAGAAGCCGATGACTCGCCATCTCTCAGTATTGATAAACAGCAGCACAAAAGGTAATATTTTAAATTCAAGCAGCATTGCTCAGCGCATATGAACAAGTTTTCAGCGCACAGGACAAAAACGAGCGAGTTTTACTCAAAAATTACATCCCTAGTACATTCATCCGCCACAAGGCGGGCACCCTTCAGAACATCCTTATAGTAATTTTCAGGCTTGCGATGCTATTTCCCCGCTGGTGGCCCGTCCTTCATAAGCTTCTCCGCATCCAGCCTGCCCCAGTGCACCTTAGCGCGGGCAAAGGCCCTACGGGCACCTTCAATACAGACGGAGCGCTTGATGACTTCGATCCTTGGACAGGCCTCCACCAACCGCCGCACCAGCCCGAAATAGCTCCCAGGCAGAGCCTCTCCAGGCCACAGCCGAACTAGGAGGCCCTTCATGGCTTGTTTGGCCGCCTTGTGGAGCTCGACTAGTTGCTTAAGCTGGTCGCTCAGGGGCACGGGGTGTCCGGCCTCAGCATACTGAGACCAGAACACCTTCTCCGTCGAGCTGCCCTCCTCAGCTCAATAGAATGCAGCAACATCAGATACACTCCGAGGAAGATCTGCAAATGCCCCTGGAGAGCTCCGGATTCGGGTAAGTATCAAGTAACTCACGTTTATGTGTTTGCTTTGCATAAAGAATGCCTTACCCGCCGCTATTTTATTCACCTCATCCAACTACTGGAGGGTCTTCTGGGATTCGGCCTTGGCAGACTTGGCATTTTCAATAGCCACCGCAAGCTCGGACGCTTGCGTCTTCGAGTCAAGCTCCAAACTCTCATGTTTCTTCATGAGAACCTGGAGCTCTTGCCGCACCTTGCCAACCTCGGCCTCATACCTCTCCCGCTCGGTGTGCTCCGCGGCCGCACTCTTCTCGGCCTCGAGCAGCGCTTGCTTAAGGGTCGCCACCTCAGATGTGGCCCCTACAATAGCCATGTTAATCCTGTCATTTCTTGCAATTGCACCTTTTTATATACATATTCAACCAAGGTATCTCTTACCTTCCTTCTCCTCGAGCTGCTTCTTGGCACGCCCGAGCTCTTGCTCGGACTTCTCGAGGCTCTGCTTCAGCGTGTCCACTTCCGCAGTGAGTACGGCGGACGCCAGCAGAGAAGCCTGCACACGCATATTGACTCCTTTTGTTAGACTCCTACGAATTTTTTGATCCTCTATTCGGCTTTTCTTCCCGAACGCCCAACAGAGCATCAGGGGCTACTGTCTATGCGGTAATATTATTTACACATTATTTACTTACCTCAAAGCCTGTCAAAAGGCTAGTACAAGCTTCAGTCAGTCCGCTCTTGGCGGACTGAACCTTCTGGACCACCGCACTCATAATAGCGCGGTGCTCCTCGTCGATGGAGGCGCCTTGGAGCGCCTCCAACATATTGTCCGACGCCTCCGGGTGGACGGGGGTCGCCGGCACGATGGACTTGCTCCTCTTGGAAGGAGATCCCCCGCCGGACTCCAGAACCCTTGAAGGTTCCGGAGCGGTGTCCGGCCTAGAGCCGGACTTGGAGCCCTGGGGGGTTTCATCCCCTTTACTCCTGGAGTCCGGGAGGTCGCCTTGCGGTGCCTCCGGGACCACCTCCTCCCTGCTTGGAACCTGTTGGGACAACACCTCGGTGTCGTCCATAGGGCGGGGGGAGGAAGCCGTCGGAAGCGAGTTCACATCCGACGAGTCCAGTGAGACGCTCGACAACGCGTCGAGCCGGTCTTTGGGTGGGCTGCATAAGCATGTTCGACATAAGGGAAAGCTGTGCAATAAACGAATACTATGAATTACTCCGGCATCCGGATACTTACGATTTTGCCAGGGGCTTGGCCCTGGTCTGCCACTCCTCTTCGCCGTCATCAGCGTCGTTGGAGTAGTCCGGAGGAAGGGCTTTCCCCTTCTTGGACCCTCCGGCCTCCTCAGAGAGGGCGTCCTTCCTTTTCTTCTCTTCTCCCGCTGGAGGGGGAGAGGTCTCTTCTTCTTCCTCCTCGTCTTCACGAGAGGAAGGCGCTTCGGGACCACCGAATGATGAATCCGACACCTCCTGGTGCCGGGCACTCTTTCGAGTCCCCGTGGCCCTTTTCATGGCCTTCTTCTCCGGCACCACATAGGGCGCCGGAACCAGCAGCTTCGCCAAGCGAGCGTCCGCTAGGCCTTCGGGCAAAGGAGCCGGATAGTTGATCTGTCCGGACATCACCTCCCAATCCTGTCAAAGATAAGGGAGCTTAGATCCCGCATAGAGTCAAACTATGAAAAACTGATACCCTGTAAAAGGACAAAAATAGCTTACCGCATGAGCGTGATGCTGAGTACTGAATCCGCGATCCTCGGTAGCGGATGCGGGAGCCTCGGCACCTTTGAAAAGCATCCTCCAGGCATCTTCATACGTCGTTCGAAGAGCCTGTTTAGAGTTCGATGCTGCGCCGGGTCGAACTCCCAGAGGTTGAAGGCCCGTCGTTGACACGGGAGGATTAGGCGGATGAGCATAACCTGGACTACATTGACAAGCTTGAGCTTCTTGTCCACCAGGGTTTGGATGCATGTTTGGAGTCCGGTCAACTCTCCTTTTTTACCCCATGACAGGCTTGTCTCCTTCCAGGAGGTGAGCCGCGTTGGGGGGCCGGATCAAAACTCAGGGGATGCGACCCATTCGGCATCGCGCGGCTCGGTGACGTAAAACAACCATGATTGCCACCCCTTCAGGGTCTCCACAAAGGAGCCCTCGAGCCACAGGACGTTGGCCATCTTGCCAACCATGGCACCGCCGCACTCCGCCTGGCTGCCGTGCACCACCTTTGGCTTGACGTTGAAAGTCTTAAGCCATAGGCCGAAATGGGGGCGGATGCGGAGGAACGCCTCGCACACGACGATAAAGGCCGAGATGTTGAGGACGAAGTTCGGGGCCAGATCGTGGAAATCCAGGCCATAGTAGAACATGAGCCCCCGGACAAATGGATGCAGAGGGAAGCCCAGTTCACGGAGGAAATGGGGGAGGAACACCACCCTCTCATGGGGCCTAGGAGTGGGGATGAGCTGCCCCTTTTCGGGAAGCCGGTGTGCAATGTCGCTAGCCAGATATCCGGCCTTCCTCAGCTTTTTGATGTGTCCCTCCGTGACGGAGGAGACCCTCCACTTGCCTCCCGCTCCGGACATGACTGCAGAAGGTTGAGGTGGTAGTGCGGACTTGGGCGCTGGAGCTCGAGTGCGCAAGAATGGATAGGCAAAGGAGGAAGAAGGCGTGTGTGAAAAGGTGGATCCTTATCCCCTTATATGGGTGGACGCAACTACATGTCCCCACCAGCCTAGTAAAACTCGCTTATCTCCAAGCGCCGTAATCAAAGGCGCGGTTGGGTTACCCACGCCCGTATTGATGAGAATCCCGGAATAAGGGGACACGATCTCTGCTTTGACAAGACGTGCCAAGGAAACCGCCTCGCATGACTCGCTGAGGTGGGATAATGAAACGACTCGGATAAAAGCTTGGCAGTGGTGTGTCGCACTACGGAATACGTCAGCAGATTAGATTTGTGTAAATATTATTCTCTCTATGGCAATATGTGGAAAACTTATTTTGCAGAGCCGGACGCTATCTTTGTGTTTAAAATCTTCTATAAAGTACTTGGAGGAGGAACCTGCCTTGCAATGCCGAAGACAATCTGCGCGTCGGACTCGTCGTCATTGAAGCCTAGTTCAGGGGCTACTGAGGGAGTCCTGGATTAGGGGGTGTTCGGATAGCCGAACTATACCTTCAACCGGACTCCTGGACTATGAAGATACAAGATTGAAGACTCCGTCCCGTGTCCGGAAGGGACTTTCCTTGGCGTGGAAGGCAAGCTTGGCGATACGGATGTTCAGATCTCCTACCATTGTAACCGACTCTATGTAACCCTAACCCTCTCCGGTGTCTATATAAACCGGGTTTTAGTCCGTAGGACAATATACACATCAACAATCATACCATAGGCTAGCTTCTAGGGTTTAGCCTCTCTAATCTCGTGGTAGATCTACTCTTGTACTACCCATAATCATCAATATTAATCAAGCAGGACGTAGGGTTTTACCTCCATCGAGAGGGCCCAAACCTGGGTAAAACTTCGTGTCCCTTGCCTCCTGTTACCATCCGGCCTAGACACACAGTTCGGGACCCCCTACCCGAGATCCGCCGGTTTTGACACCGACAGAGAGCATGCTGCTTGGTCCAAAACAACTCATTGCCTCTGAGGATAGCACGAGCATTCACATACGGGTTGATCTTCCGGCGTTCGATGTACTCAGTGAGGGGAATCTCGTCCATGCCCTTAGCAGGTTCCTTTTGCTTGCTGGCAATGGTCTTGACATTGCGCTTGGGGGCACTGGAGTCCTCTGGTGCTTCATCTTGAGGATTGCGCAGTCGCTTGGACCCAGTGTCACGACTGGGATTGGAACGGCGAGAGCCACCACCTAAGACACAAGAGAAAGCACACACAAAGAGCGATAAGAATCAATGCAAAGACCACGACAAAGCAAGGGAAATGGGTAGAAAGCATACGGGATAACTGCCACGAGGAAGATGGGACAACAATGGTAGTGCCGCCTGGTCGTGCGGTACTAAAATTTTAGTATCGCTCCTAGTCGCGGTAGTACCGTGTGAGGATACGGTAGTACCGTGGCTTGGAGCGGTAGTAAGACCTTAGTGGCACAAAACGTGCGGTAGTACCGCACCGAACGGGCGGTAGTACCGGACAAGCGGTAGTACCGCACCAGAAGCACGGTAGTACCGCACCACGTCAGATCTGAACCTACTTTTGAATCTGAGAAGACGCGCGAAACCACGGCGGAACTACGGTTGATCAAATCTACCACGGGACAATATATCAAGTATAATTTCTACGCAACACTACTCTCCTACAACCTTCTCTTGCAAAGACTTGGCCTAAAATCTCAAGAACACAAGCATCTCCCCAAAAACCTAGAGACAAGAGAACCAACTAGAAAGAGAGGGATTTGGGGAAAAACCTTGGTCCATGGCAAGAGGAAGTGGTGGGGAACGATCCCACCGGTCGGAATCCAAGGAGAGCAGCCAGAGACGGATATCCGGCGAGGGACTCCGGCCCCGTTCTTGAGCGAGAGAGAGAGATGAAGTGGGGAAAACTGGCGAATGGGTATGGGGGATTTAGAACCCCCTGTTCCCGTCCTTATCCCAACGCGCTTCCGACAGTGCGGTAGTACCGCGTATCATCGCGGTAGTACCACTTGGGCGGAAGAACCGCACCAAAGCGGTAGTACCGCTCTCCCAGGCGGTAGTACCGCACTGGGCCGGTAGTATCGTACTCTCCACGCACGGTAGTACCGTGGCAGGCCGCGGTAGTACCATGAGCTCAAGAAGAAGCCATTTCCAAGCAAAAGAAAAGAGAGGTCTTCGCAAGGAAACTTCACATGAACAAGACACCTCACAACAAGCTCAAACACGAAGGGAAGAAGGGTCAAAACGGCAACAAGAGACGACCACGAGACACAACCTCTCCAAAGAGAGGGCGGTGGCCGGAGCCACCTATGATTGAGTCAATTGGTATGGCACCGCAAAGAATTATCCTTGGGCCCATGACCAAAACTCGTCTTTGAAGCACAAGTACCATCAAAAATGGCTAATGTGAAAGATTTGATCAATTTATGCATAATGGGGGGAGGGAGAGTACATTGAGAGAACAACACTCCCCCTATGTCCATGCCTACATCTAAACAAGACAACAAGTTGAGTATGGTGGGGTGTGCAAGGGTTCAAGCAACATTGCTCGAATCAATGATATTTAGCTCATGCCTTAACTCGTGAAATCTTGCTTCATCCAATGGCTTCGTGAAAATATCTGCAAGGTTATCATGAGTGTTGACGTAGTTGAGCTTGGTATCCCCTCGCCTAATGCGATCCTAGATGAAGTGATACCGAATCTCAATATGCTTCGTCTTGAAGTGTTGCACCGGGTTGAGAGAAATCGTGATGGCACTTTCATTGTCACACCAAAGAGGCACTTTGTCACAAATGACACCGTAATCCTTTAAAGTTTGCCTCATCCATAAGAGTTGTGCACAACAACTACCGGCCGCTACATACTCCGCTTCGGTGGACGAGAGAGACACACAACTTTGCTTTTTGGAAGACCAACTCACCAAAGAGCAACCAAGGAATTGGCACCCTCCGGAAGTGGACTTCCTATCCACTTTGTCTCCCGCCCAATCGGAGTCCGAATACCCTACAAGCTTGAAGTTTGCTCCTCTTGGGTACCATAAGCCAAAGTTTGGGGTATGAGCCAAATATCGAAAGATTCACTTGATCGCCACATAGTGACTTTCCTTAGGTGCAGCTTGAAACCGTGCACAAATTCCCACACTCAACATGATATCCGGTCTAGATGCACAAAGGTAAAGCAAGGATCCAATCATGGAGCGATATACCTTTTGATCCACCGCTTTACCATTGGGATCTATGTCAAGTTGGCACTTGGTGGGCATTGGAGTGGAAGCCGGCTTGACATCACTTAGCTTGAATCTCTTGAGCATGTCTTGAGTGTATTTGGCTTGGTTGATGAAGGTTCCTTCTCTTCTTTGCTTCACTTCGAACCCTAGAAAGAACTTCAACTCTCCCATGGAAGACATCTTGAACTTTGAGGTCATGAGAGCGGCGAATTCCTCATTGAAAGCTTTGTTAGGGGAACCAAAGATAATGTCATCAACATATAGTTGGCATACAAACAACTCCCTGTCACATCCCTAGCTTCTGGTGCTGCCTAGTGTTTGCATCCTGCCTGCATCATGTTTAACTTTCATGGAAATTTGAAATGGGGATTGCCTAAACCCCTAGAATCAAAGGAATTCACTAGGTTCACCTAAAATATTTTCAGTAAATCCAAATGGCTTTCAAAAATGGTCATCATTTATGGAAAATGCTGTAAACAGTACCAGAGGTGATGCACATTTTTCCATGACATATTTGGGCTCTGAATTAAATCATACCTTATTTGCATTTGGGCATTTAAATTTTATATATTATTCTAAATGTCCAAATATTCATGAACTGAAATGTTGTTGTTGGAAATAATCCAAACAGTGGCCACAAGAAGTCTCATGATTTTTGAAAATGCTCTGGCATTTTTAATAAAGTCAAAACCAAACAGAATAAATAGAAAACAGAAAGAATTAGAAAAGAGAGAGAGAGAGAGAGAGAGAAGAGCTTACCTGGCGCCCACCACCCGGCCTAGCACTGTAGCTGGCCGGCCCAGCCCACCAGGGGCTCCTCCCTGTCGTCTTCCCCCTTGCCAGGAGGACGAGCGCGTGGCCGGCGCACGCGAGCACACGTCCGGCCACCTCTTGCTTGCTTGCCGCTGCTGGAGTCTACCCCGAGCGCCACGTGCATCGCCCCGACCTTCCTCTGGTCGCCTCTCACTCTCCCACAGCTTCCTCCCCCTTCTCTGCTCTCTCCCCCCGCCGCCGCCGACGTGCACCACCGCAGCCACCGCCTTCCTCTCGCCTCTCCGACATGCCCAGAAGCTCCGCCTCGTGTACCTCATCCTCTCCGTCGACTCACGCGACGCCGGACGCCTCGAAGCGCCGCCCCCGACGCTTTCTTCTTCCTCGGGTCGCCGAGATCGCCTCCGCCGCCCCGCTCGCTCCGGCCCCTCCCCGAGCTCACCGACTCGCTCGTCGTGTTCTACGTGAGCTTCTGGTCATCCTCCCATTCTCCGCTCCCTCTCTCGCGCGCCGTAGCTGCTGCCCCGCGTTCACCTGCACGCGCCGCTGCCTGCGCTCGTCGCCGGTGACGCTCCGATGACCATTTGGTCCCGGGCGTGCCCAACATGCTCACCGCCGCGCGTAGAGTCTTCCTAGCGCCACGTTGCGCTCGTTTGCACACCGTAGTGCCGAACCCGTCGTCGGCCGAACTCCGGCCGCCGCCTTGGAGATCGCCGTCATCGGCTCCGGCCACCACAGGCCCGTCCTCCACCACCACTCGATGCGCGCCTGCAAGAGCTTTCTAGCGAGCCCAAGAACGGCCTCGTCCGTGCCCTATGGGCGTTTTCCGAGCCGCGCCGCCGTCTCGGGCCTCGCCGGCGTCGAGTCGCCGGTGGATTTGACTCCGCTGGCCTGGGGTTGACCTTGTTTGACCCCCCAGGGTCACTGACGTGCGAGGCCGTCTCTGTTAATCTTTAGATAGATTAGATTAGTGCTAATTAACCCTGACAGTTGGTTTAGACACTGACATGTGGATCCCTGAGCATAATTAGGTTAGTCTAATTTTTTATTAAGATTAGTACTAATACGTGTGGACCCCACATGTCAGCTTTGACTTTGGTCAAGTCAATGTATACTGGTCCCACCTGTCATCCACCCAAACCAGCCTAAGCCACTAACATATGGGTCCCACAGGTAAGGTTTGACCTGGCCAACCCAATTGACCTGCTGACGTCACACCTATGTCATGCTGACGCAGTAAAGCATTTTCTGGATTAAGTTTATTCAGGAAATTCAAGAAAATGCCCAAAACTTCTAAAAATCATAGAAATTAAACCGTAACTCCAAATGAAATATATGAAAAAATATCAGAAAAATCCAATCTATCCATCTGTACCATTTTCATGCATGTTAGAACAACTTAAGGCCACTGTTTAGGACAAATCAAATGAATGGTATTTAAATAACCACATGTGGAGTTTGAATTTGAACTTTGGGTTCAAACCAACTTCATTTAATTGTGTTGCTAGTTGCATTAGCTCAATCAACAACATATTGCCATGTCATTATCATGCATCATGTTGTGCATTGCATTGATTGTGTTCCTTCTCTGTTGCCGGTGGTTGTCCCCTCTCGATAGACGTTGTACCGACGATATGATCATTGACACTGATGAAGACCCAATGATATCTTCAGAAGTGCCAGGCAAGCGAGACCCCCTTGCTCATTCCGATACAATCCCACTGTCTCGCTCCTGCTCTCTTTTACTGCATTAGGACAACAACGATTCATCTGTTACTTGCTGCGGTAGTTGAACCCCTTATCCTCTACATGACCTGTCATTGCCACAGTAAATAGATGAAACCCACTAGCATGAGTAGGAGTTGCTTGAGCCCTGATGTGCCTACTCATTCATGCTTGTTTGTCATGCCTGCTATTGCATAGAATTGTGTCAGGTCTGATTCGTCGGGGATGAATCGGAGGTGTGTGAACATGTCCTACTGTTGAGAGCTAAGTGCGTGAACATGATTTGGTAAAGGTATCGATGAGAGGCCATGTAGGAGTACATGGTGGGTTGTTTCATTGAAGCCGTCCTGAGGAACTGAGTTCTGTGTTTGTGATCCATGAAACAGCTACTACCACACATTGGGCCCTGAAATATGACCCCGCTCGACTTACTGACCCCTCTCGTCCTCTGTCCAGGAGTTGCAACTAGTTTCTGGTATTTATAGGTTATGTGTTGGCGGCCGTGCGTAGCGCTGACCCTAGGGGTGGGCTATGATGCGGTAGATACACCGTGGCACGGTGTACCGAGTCGCCCGTTTGGTGTCTCGGGAACCCTGCACACATCGTTTGGGGCCGTTGAGGACACCCCGGCCGGATTTCCTTGTGGATGGAACCCGAATAGGCGATAAACCTGGACTAGAGACTTGTGCGGTTAGTCAGGTCGTGGTCTACACCCACGTCGGCTTTCGCTTGAAGTCTGCCGAGCACATGTCGTGTGCAGACGCTAAGTGGAGGAAACATGTGTGATGAAGTACACCCCTGCAGGGTATAAAACTATTCGAATAGCCACGTCCGCGGTAGAGGACTTCTGGGTTGCCTATAACAGTTCATAGACAAGTGGAAGTGGATACTCTAAAATGCGCAAGATAAGCATGAGTGCTATGGATGGCGTTCTCGTAGGTAGACGGGAGCGGATCCATAGTGGTGTATTGATTGGTGAATATGTGGACTCATGTGCGCCACCTCAAAAGAGTTGCTTGCAGTCGTAGTTTAGGTTAGCCACTGAGTCAAAGCTGGCTTGCTGCAGTTAAACCCCACCATCCCTTTGTTGATGCTGATGCATATGTAGCTAGTTCTGATGTAAGTCTTGCTGAGTACTTTTGTACTCACGTTTGCTTAATTTATGTTTTGCAGAGAGACTTCAGTATCGCTAGTAGTTCCGCATGGACTCCGATGTTTAGCTTGATACCTCAGCTACGATCTTGTGCCCTCGGCAGGATCTAGTAGATAGTCAGGCTTCTCAGCCTTTTTCATGTGTAGATGTCTGTACTCAGACATGTTAAGCTTCCGCTGGTGCTTGTTGTTTGTATGCTCTGAATGTTGGGTCATGAGACCCATGTTTGTAATATTTCGCTCCTCGGAGCCTATTGAATAAATACTTGAGTCGTAGAGTCTTGTTGTGATGCCATGTTGTATTTACACATATCGAGCATATTGTGTGTATGACTGAAATGCTTGGTAGGTGTGGGATCCGACAATCTAGTTGTTTATCCTTGGCAGCGTCTCTTATGGGGAAATGTAGTCTAGTGCTTCCTTGAGCCATAGTAGTCCGCTACAGCCCGGTTCACCAGAGTCCTGCTAGCCCAGCACTACTGCTCAGGAAACTTGATTGGCCGGCATGTGTTTCACTTCGTTCCTGTGTCTGTCCCTTCGGGGAAATGTCACGCGGTGACATCCAGAGTCCTGCCTAGCCTGCTACAGTCCGGGTTCCCAGAGTCCTGTTAGCCCAGTGCTACAGCCCGGATTCACACGCTGCTGACCGACATGCTCGATGTGATTCATGTATGCCTGTCCCCATAGGTTGGTGCCGCTTTGGGTTCATGACTAGCCATGTCGGCCCGGGTTCTCTGTCATATGGATACTGGCGACACTATCATATACGTGAGGCAAAAGGCGCAAACGGTCCCAGGCCATGATAAGGCGACACCCGTGGGAATACCGTGCGTGAGGCTGCAAAGTGATATGAGGTGTTACCGGCTAGATCGATGTGACTTGGAAGGGGGGTCCTGATAGCTTTGGTATCAGAGCCTGACTGCCTGTAGGATTACCAAGCCAAACTGGTCAAAGTTGAGTCTAGAAATGCTTTAGTTATATAAGGGAATTGATTGTGGAAGGGAACGTAAGGCTCTTTTTTACTCCTTTACCCTATGCCCTTCTGATCTAAGTCAACCTCTTCCTTTCTACGAGGATTAAGAACTAGGCATTCTCATCTATCTACCAGGATGACGAGTTACTATGATAGAGACTTATAGGATTGATGGATTTAAGCCCCAGTTAAGTTTCTACTACTTTCGTGTGTTCATAGTTGGTCCCGAAACCTTGATATGATGCTAAGCGGTTATGCCACCATTTTGCATGATGTCTCAAATCTTTTTGAGCATTTTACAGCCGTTATGCTGTCCGAGTCATCCCAGGTTTCTAATTAGTCTGATGCATTTGCAAATTCCTTCTTCCCATCCCGTTGATCCTTTGGTCCAGATTAAGCACACTAATCGGTGAGTTGAGGTACTCTGTTGCCTCAACATATATGTTGGAGCTATTATTATGACCCTAGGTGTTTTAGGGAGTCACCTAGTAATCTAGCCATGTTTTGTGTTCCCAGTGTGATGAATCTGGCCACCATTCTCGAAAGCATCCCGTGATGCCACTTAGTAGTAGGCATTCTACTCCTGGGTTTTGAACCCGAGATTCACCCTACTTACCTCATGTCGATAGTGTTTGATAGTTCCTTTAGGATATTAGTAACCTTGCGACAGTCCTCGACGTCAGTGGTATTTCTTTCTTCCAAATACCATGAACCATTAAGGCAGAAGTTCTTTGAACCAAAATATCACAATCAAAGTACTCTTGAGGAGTTCTCCATTCATAATTGTGATTCTGCCAGTTCTACCTTCCTGCATGGGTTATCTGGAAGAAACCTGTTGAACTTGGTTCGACATATTAATCTATGCATCCACAACTCAGAAAGATATACGTCCTCTTGAGTTGTCCCTCTTCATTTGTATTCCGACCATCGCCTATCAATTGATAGTCAGGAGTAATTGTGCATCCGTGTTATCGATGCTTATTATTCTTATGGTCCGTTAAGCCATTCTATTTCAGAATGACTAGGAGAAACAAACTCCAGTACCTCATCCATATCCAGGATTGGGTCAAAGCAGTTGTGTTCTGCAGATCAAATGCCCATCCAGCTTTTGCTCTGTTCTACCCTGGAGTATTACCCCCTTTATGTCAGGATTGTCATGAGAATTGCACCATCTCTCATGAATTCTTGACACAGTGATACTTCTTGCCATCATTTTTCATTCCTCGGTCCCGTGTTGTCGCAACCGGAATGCCGGCAAGTGAACCATGATGTGTGAAATCAATACTCCTAGCAACCGTGTTGCTCGGTAGTTAATGGACACTAATATCATTCTTAGCGTGTTGGTTATTGAATCATCATCCTAAGATGGATCGTGCTACCTAGTCCTTATTTTTGGTGCACTCTTCAATCAATGAGATAGGATTGTGGCAATCCATCACTCTCTTGGTCCCATCGTCTTGCCCTGAAAAGCAAGGTTGTTCTCGAGCTTAGTAACATATCGGTGGTTCGTGATTTTCCGAAGATCTTCTCGGGAGTATTACCTGGTTGTCACCTGACCGCTATGTTGAGTTCGTGATCAAGTAGGTTTCTTATAAATCACCCCTACTCCAAGAATCTGTGTTGGATATCCCTGAGCTAGTTGGTTGAGGTAGACAACAACTTGGAGAGTTGGTTGAGGTAGACAACAACTTGGAGAGTTGGAAGGTAGAAGCTTTGCTTAACTTAGTTCATCTCTAAGGGATATCTTCTGTGTGTGTGTGTGTTGAAGAAAGATGATATCTCCATTGGCTGGTCCTCGTGATCAGTTGTTGGATCTATTGCCTTGTGAAAACTTTGACTTGAGTATGGGCTATCGTCAAGTCAAATCAGAACCAACGATGTTGTAATGTTGTCTTACTCGTGGTTGATCCCTTGAGCATACACCATTACATCTTTTGGTCTGACCAATGCTATCACCGTGTTCACATGATGGTGGAAGTCCAGTGATATGGAAATTCCGACGAGTCACTGTTGAGCCCATCAGCAGCATTTTGTCTCCTCCATGATTGTGTTGAACATCCAGCTAGTGTTGGAAACTTGTGTAAGCATTTTCTTCATGCCCCGTTCATGAAGTATATGTTGGATGAAAGAAGTGTCGTGGTATTCTCGTGGGGGGCTTGCGAGTCGACAGATGCCACAAGGGCTTAATGTGTGGGTAAGATTGCTGCTGATAGGCCCGGGAGCGGGTATGCGAGTAGCACGCGGTGGTTTACCCAGCTTCGGAGCTCTCCGGAGAGATAATACTCCTACTGCTGCATGTCTGAGTGTATCTGATATATCTAGTACAGAGTTTCTCCTGGAGCTGTATCTGGGATCAGTGCCATAGGCATCTGACTTGGTAAATGCATGTATGTGGTATGCTAGTGGCCGGCCATGTATGGCCATGGCTTGCGGCCATGAGTGTGTGTGAGTGTCCATCCTCCTGGATGGATGGATGAGTGCCCCTTTTATAGTGTGGGCTAGCTTACTATGTAAGCTATGTGGGTAGGCATGGGTAAAGCATGGTGCAGTCATGCTTGTCCCCTGGGTCACTTCATAAATAGTGCCAGGGGATAAGTGACATTGTACATGATGTCGTCGCGGTACGGTTGTCTTGTCCGCGGTATGGCCGTCTCGTCGGTGTCTTGTCAATGTCGGGTCGGGCTGCAGTCGGCAGCCGGCTGGTTGGCGCAGTCGGCAGCTGGCTGGTTGGCGCAGTTGGCAGCCGGCTGGTTGGCGCAGTCGGCAGCCGGCAGGCAGACTGAGGGGCTTTGCTAGCCCCGATGTCTAAAATATCGTCTTGCCATCTTCGGGGTATCCGTGTCCAATTACTCCGACAAGAAGTGACTTCCTCGATTCACGTGCATTTGATGTAAGTTGCCATCGTGAATTTGAGAAAGGTGTGTTTTTGCTTCCTCTGGAGTCATCCCAAGTCAGCCATGCACGTGCAAAGTATTATGTGGTATGTTAGACTGATCATCTTCATTCCATATGCATCCCTAGCACACCAAGCCACTAATTGATTTGTTCAAGATAAAGGAGTCTGTTCTAAGGTGAATTCTTTGGACTTACATGCGTGGAGACTTTGATGTCATTAATGATGGTTCCCCACCTAAACTCGGTAGCGTTTGGTTGTAAGACTACTATGTGGTCATGCTTGTCTTGGACAGCGTGTTCATAGGTTTGTAGCAGAACCAGCTCATGTTTTGGAGCTTACTATCGTAGTTCATTTCCCAAGAATCTCGCAACGTCATCTCATTGATTTGTGTTGCAAACTTTCATTTTCCCTTCCAGACCCGATGAGTCTGGATTATCCTGACACCAACCAGATCTAAATCTCAGGCAGATATGATGGTTGGAACATTTCTCAAGAACTATAACATTGGTCTCTCTGTAACCGGGTAAAGTGGATGTTGTGGCCAACACACCCAACCGGAAGACTTATTATTGTAGTATCTTGATGGAGAAAGTTTGCCACCTCCCTATAAGGATCTCGTAGAATTTATTCCAATAGTTGTTCCTTATGGATTTTTGTGTTCCCGAAGTTCGACCTTTTACTTGATGATTCTAGATATCAAACCATATCTATGAATGGATTACGCTAGCACATCAAGGAGAACATTATAAGCGGAATGCTAAATTTCTCTCGGTCGATCATCCAGATTCTGTTTCCTTAGCCTCGCTAAGGGGAAGTCTGAGAAGGTGTTATCTTCCTCTGTATCCGCATCATCCATCATTAGTCGTCATGGTAGTATGTCGTGTTGCCAGGATCCTTGCCACGGATGTTGGTAGAACCTTGATGTATATGGAAATGCTCAATTTCTTGAGAGAACGCGCAAGCAAAATCATCCCTTGCATTGTCTTCAACTAGGTAGTTCACATCATCCATCCTAGTCTGAGTATGCCACTCCTTCGAACTCTTCCAGACGATCGATTGAGAATTGCCTTAGGCTGGTATAGAGAGTTTCAATGATCTATGGATCAAAAGTAATTCTTTTTGCCACTTAAGGGAATAGTTCTTCGAGTCACCTTCCCCGAGGTGCCCCGTTTTGGAATCATGGCAATTTCCCTCGCTACTTTGAAACCCTCGTCAAATTGTTTCTTCTGTCGCTCCTGATGCAAGTTTTGCCTCTCGGCTCCAGAGATGTTTCTATGTATCATCCCGTGAGTTGATCTTGTGATCATCAAGATGATCCTAAGTTGCTCGAACCTCAAGAAGATCGATTCTTCTAAAATCCTCCCTTTCTTGTCATTGTCATGTTGGATGTAGTTTTCAAAGCAAGACGTCGAGATCGAGGTGATGCAATGAATCCACATCCGCGAGAAAGACATTTGGATCGTGAAGATTGTATTAGCTTGTGTCCCTTTGTCTTCTTACCTCACGACTTGAATCTCGGGACGAGATTCTTGTTAGTAGGGGCGAGTTGTCACATCCCTAGCTTCTGGTGCTGCCTAGTGTTTGCATTTTGCCTGCATCATGTTTAACTTTCAAGGAAATTTGAAATGGGGATTGCCTAAACCCCTAGCATCAAAGGAATTCACTAGGTTCACCTAAAATATTTTCAGTAAATCCAAATGGCTTTCAAAAATGTTCATCACTGGGAAAATGTTGTAAACAGTACCAGAGGTGATGCACATTTTTCCATGACATATTAGGGCTCTGAATTAAATCATACCTTATTTGCATTTGGGTATTTAAATTTTATATATTATTCTAAATGTCCAAATATTCATGAACTGAAATGTTGCTGTTGGAAATAATCCAAATAGTGGCCACAAGAAGTCTCATGATTTTCGAAAAAGCTCTAGCATTTTTAATAAAGTCAAAACCAAACAGAATAAATAGAAAACAGAAAGAATTAGAAAAGAGAGAGAGATAGAAGAGCTTACCTGGCGCCCACCACCCAGCCCAGCGCTGTAGCTGGCCGGCCCAGCCCACCAGGGGCTCCTCCCTGTCGTCTTCCCCCTTGCCAGGAGGACGAGCGCGTGGCCGGCACGCGCGAGCACACGTCCGGCCACCTCCTGCTTGCTTGCCGCTGCTGGAGTCTACCCCGAGCGCCACGTGCATCGCCCCGACCTTCCTCTAGTCGCCTCTCACTCTCCTACGGCTTCCTCCCCCTTCTCTGCTCTCTCCCCGAACGCGCCCGCCGCCGCCGACGTGCACCACCGCGGCCACCGTCTTCGCCTCGCCTCTCCGACATGCCCAGAAGCTCTGCCTCGTCTACCTCGTCCTCTCCGTCGACTCACGCGACGCCGGACGCCTCGAAACGCCACCCCCGATGCCTTCTTCTTCCTCGGGTCGCCGAGATCGCCTCCGCCGCCCCGCTCGCTCCGGCCCATCCCTGAGCTCACCGACTCTCTCGTCGTGTTCTATGTGAGCTTCTGGTCATCCTCCCCTTCTACGCTCCCTCTCTCGCACGCCGTAGCTGCTACCCCGCGTTCACCCGCACGCGCCGCCGCCTGCGCTCGTCGCCGGTGACGCTCCGGTGACCATTTGGTCCCGGGCGTGCGCCCAACATGCTCACCGCCGCGCGTAGAGTCTTCCCAGCGCCACGCTGCGCTCATTTGCACACCGTAGCACCAAACCCGTCGTCGGCCGAACTCCGGCCGCCGCCTTGGAGCTTGCCGTCGTCGGGTCCGGCCACCATAGGCCCGGCCTCCACCACCACTCGACGCGCGCCTGCAAGAGCTTTCCAGCGAGCCCAAGAACGGCCTCGTCCGTGCCCTGTGGGCGTTTTCCGAGTCGCGCCGCCGTCTTGGGCCTCGCCGGCGTCGAGTCGCCGGTGGGTTTGACCCTGCTGGCCTGGGGTTGACCTTGTTTGACCCCCCCCCCCCCAGGGTCACTGACATGCGGGCCCGTCTCTGTTAATCTTTAGCTAGATTAGATTAGTGCTAATTAACCCTGACAGTTGGTTTAGACACTGACATGTGGGTCCCCAAGCATAATTAGGTTAGTCTAATTTTCTGTTAAGATTAGTACTAATACGTGTGGACCCCACATGCCAGCTTTGACTTTGTTCAAGTCAACATTGACTGGTCCCACCTGTCATCCACCCAAACCAGCCTGAGCCACTGACATATGGGTCCCACAGGTCAGGTTTGACCTGGCCGACCCAGTTGACCTGCTTACGTCACACCTATGTCATGCTGACGCAGTAAAGCATTTTCTGGATTAAGTTTTCAGGAAATTCCAGAAAATGCCCAAAACTTCTAAAAATCATAGAAATTAAACCGTAACTTCAAATGAAATAAATTATATATGAAAAATTATCAGAACAATCCAATCTATCCATCTGTATCATTTTCATGCATGTTAGAACAACTTAAGGCCACTGTTTAGGACAAATCAAATGAATGGTATTTGAATAACCACATGTGGAGTTTGAATTTGAACTTTGGGTTCAAACCAACTTAATTAATTGTGTTGCTAGTTGCATTAGCTCAATCAACAACATATTGCCATGTCATTATCATGCATCATGTTGTGCATTGCATTGATTGTGTTCCTTCTCTGTTGCCGGTGGTTGTCCCCTCTCGATAGACGTTGTACCGATGCTGTGATCGTTGACACTCATGAAGACCCAATGATATCTTCAGAAGTGCCAGGCAAGCGAAACCCCCTTGCTCATTCCGATACAATCCCACTCCCTCGCTCTTGCTCTCTTTTACTGCATTAGGACAACAAATATTCATCTTTTACTTGTTGCGGTAGTTGAACCCCTTATCCTCTGCATGACCTGTCATTGCCACAGTAAATAGATGAAACCCACTAGCATGAGTAGGAGTTGTTTGAGCCCTGATGTGCCTACTCATTCATGCTTGTTTGTCATGCCTGCTATTGCATAGAATTGTGTCAGGTCTGATTCATCGGGGATGAATCAGAGGTGTGTGAACATGTCCTACTGTTGAGAGCTAAGTGTGTGAACATGATTTGGTAAAGGTATCGATGAGAGGCCATGTAGGAGTACATGGTGGGTTGTTTCATTGAAGCCATCCTTAGGAACTGAGTTCTGTGTTTGTGATCCATGAAACAGCTACTACCACACATTGGGCCCTGAAATATGACCCCGCTCGACTTACTGACCCCTCTCGTCCTTTGTCCAGGAGTTGCAACTAGTTTCTGGTGTTTATAGGTTATGTGTTGGCGGCCGTGTGTAGCGCTGACCCTAGGGGTGGCTATGATGCGGTAGATACACCATGGCACGGTGTACCGAGTCACCCGTTTGGTGTCTCGGGAACCCTGCACACATCGTTTGGGGCCGTTGAGGACACCCCGGCCAGATTTCCTTGCGGATGGAACCCGAATAGGTGATAAACCTGGACTAAAGACTTGTGCGGTTAGTCAGGTCGTGGTCTACACCCACGTCGGCTTTCGCTTGAAGTCTGCCGAGCACATGTCGTGTGCAGACGCTAAGTGGTGGAAACATGTGTGACGAAGTACACCCTGCAGGGTATAAAAACTATTCGAATAGCCGCGTACGCGATAAAGGACTTCTGGGTTGCCTATAACAGTTCATAGACAAGTGGAAGTGGATACTCTAAAATGCGCAAGATAAGCGTGAGTGCTATGGATGGCGTTCTCGTAGGTAGACGGGAGCGGATCCATAGTGGTGTATTGATTGGTGAATATGTGGACTTGTGTGCGCCACCTCAAAAGAGTTGCTTGCGGTCATAGTTTGGGTTAGCCACTGAGTCAAAGCTAGCTTGCTGCAGTTAAACCCCACCATCCCTTTGTTGATGCCGATGCATATGTAGCTAGTTCTGATGTAAGTCTTGCTGAGTACTTTTGTACTCACGTTTGCTTAATTTATGTTTTGCAGGGAGACTTCAGTCTCGCTAGTAGTTCTGCATGGACTCCGACGTTTAGCTTGATACCTCAGCTACAATCTTGTGCCCTCGGCAGGATCTAGTAGATAGTCAGGCTTCTCGGCCTTTTTCATTTGTAGATGTCTGTACTCAGACATGTTAAGCTTCCTCTTGTGCTTGTTGTTTGTATGCTCTGAATGTTGGGTCATGAGACCCATGTTTGTAATATCTCGCTCCTCGGAGCCTATTGAATAAATACTTGAGTCGTAGAGTCTTGTTGTGATGCCATGTTGTATTTACACATATCGAGCATATTGTGTGTATGACTGAAATGCTTGGTAGGTGTGGGATCCGACAATCTAGTTGTTTATCCTTGGCAGTGTCTCTTATGGGGAAATGTAGTCTAGTGCTTCCTTGAGCCATAGTAGTCCGCTACAGCCCGGTTCACCGGAGTCCTGCAAGCCCAGCACTACTGCTCAGGACACTTGACTGGCCGGCATGTGTTTCACTTCGTTCCTGTGTCTGTCCCTTCGGGGAAATGTCACGCGGTGACATCCAGAGTCCTGCCTAGCCTGCTATAGCCCGGGTTCCCAGAGTCCTGTTAGCCCAGTGCTACAGCCCGGATTCACACGCTGCTGACCGACATGCTCAATGTGATTCATGTATGCCTGTCCCCATAGGTTGGTGCCGCTTTGGGTTCACGACTAGCCATGTCGGCCCGGGTTCTCTGTCATATGGATACTAGCGACACTATCATATACGTGAGGCAAAAGGCGCAAACGGTCCCGGGCCATGGTAAGGCGACACCCGTGGGAATACCGTGCGTGAGGCCGCAAAGTGATATGAGGTGTTACCGGCTAGATCGATGTGACTTGGAATCGGGGTCCTGACACTCCCCTTTGACCTTCTTAGTAAAAAAGAGTGGGGTCGATTAGCCCAACTTCAAACCCAAGATCTTGTAACAACTCGGTAAGGTGGTCATACCACGCACGTGGGGCTTGTTTAAGCCCATAGAGTGCCTTATCGAGTTGATACACATGATCGGGAAAGTAGGGATCCTCGAACCCGGGGGGTTGCTTGACATAGACCAACTCATTAATAGGACCATTAAGAAAGGCACTCTTCACATCCATTTGTTGCAACTTAAAGTTGTGATGAGAAGCATAAGCAATCAACAAACGAATGGATTCAAGGCGAGCAACGGGAGCAAAGGTTTCACCGTAGTCGATACCCTCGACTTGGGAGTAGCCTTGTGCCACCAATCTTGCCTTGTTGCGAATGATGGTCCCATGAGCATCTTGATTGTTCTTAAATATCCATTTGGTTCCAATGACATTGTGGTTCCCCGTTGGCCTTGGCACCAATCTCCACACCTTGTTGTACTCGAAGTTGTTGAGTTCTTCATGCATGGCATTAAGCCAATCCAGATCTTCGAGTGCTTCATATACCTTTTGGGGTTCAACACAGGAGACAAACATGTGATGTTCACAATAGTTTGCCAATTGTCTACGAGTTCTTACCCCCTTTTGAATGCTTCCAAGTACATTCTTCATGAGATGACCCTTGGTGGAGAGCTTGGAAGCAATCTTGGCGGCACGATGCTCCAATTCCTCCTTGGTGGTGAGTTGAGGAGCGATCACTTGATCATGTTGAGCGACGTCTTGAGCTTGTTCTTGATCTTGAACTTGCTCAGAGGAGAGAACTTGACCTTGGGCATCACTTGGTGTGTCAACACCGTCTTGAGCATGATCTTGCCCTTGGTCTTGTTCACGAGGATGAGGGCCTTCACTTTGTTCTTCGGAAGCGTGTGGGCCTTGGGTTGGTGATGGCTCCACTTGAGTGGAGCATTGTCCTTCTCCTTCGGCCACAAGGGGTTCCTCAATGGGTAGGATAAAACCAACACCCATTCTTCTTATGGCTTGAGGAGGATTTTCATCACCTACATCACAAGTGCCACTTTGCTCCACTTGGGAGCCGTCATTCTCATCGAACTCCATGTTACACGTCTCCTTAATAAGTCCCGTGGATTTATTGAGGACACGGTAAGCATGAGAGTTTGTAGCATAACCAACAAATATGCCCTCATAAGCTCTAGCCTCAAATTTAGATAGCCGAACACCTTTCTTGAGAATGAAACACTTACACCCGAACACCTGAAAGTACTTAAGGTTGGGCTTGTTACCGGTGAGTATCTCATATGGAGTCTTGTTCAAGCCCTTGCAGAGGTAGAGCCGATTGGATGCATGACACGCGGTGTTGATGGCTTCGGCCCAAAAGTTGTATGGAGACTTGAACTCCGCCATCATGGTCCTTGCCGCATCCATCAACGCCCGGTTCTTCCTCTCGGCAACACCGTTTTGTTGAGGGGTGTAAGGTGCGGAATATTGATGCTTGATCCCCTCATCACTAAGAAACTCATCCAAGGTGTAGTTCTTGAACTCGGTGCCATTGTCACTTCTTATTGTCAAGATCTTTGCATTGTGTTGACGTTGTGCTTCATTTGCAAAGTCAATGACGGTTTGTTGGGTCTCGCTCTTCCTCTTGAAGAAATACACCCAAGTATATCTTGAGTAGTCATCCACAATCACCAAGCAATACTTCCTACCCCCAAGACTATCAAAGGATGGAGGCCCAAAGAGATCCTAGTGAAGGAGCTCCAAAGGCCTCTTTGAGTAAATGATAGTCGTGGGAGGGTGAGCCTTCTCATGAAGCTTTCCTTCCATACAAGCACTGCAAGCATGATCTTTAGAAAAACTAACATTCGTTAGTCCATGGACATGGTCCCCCTTGAGAAGACTTTGCAAAGATCTCATATTGACATGGGCTAAACGGCGATGCCAAAGCCATCCCACATCAACTTTAGCCATTAGGCATGTCGCGGTCTTAGTGGGTCACTCTGAAAAGTTAATCACATATAGACCGTTCTCGACATGCCCAACAAAGGCTACTTTAAGAGTCTTGCTCCACAAGAGGGCCACGGTATCAATATAAAAGAAAGTGGCAAAGCGCATGATTGCAAGTTGACGAACGGAAAGTAAATTGTATGCAATGGACTCAGCAAGCATGACCTTCTCGGTCGTGAGATCATGAGAGATGACAACCTTGCCAAGTCCCAATACCTTAGAAGATGAGGCATCACCCCACTCGACATTGGTGGGCATAGATGGAATCTTGTGCACGTCCACCACCAAGTCCTTGCTTCCGGTCATATGATTTGTAATGGGTCCTTTGATGTTAGTAACAAGGGTCTTGGGAACCCAAATAGACCATTCAATGTACTCATGAGGAGAACTAACAAATTTGGCATAGACATGCCCATCTCTAGCACGACATAACACATAAGAAGGATTAAAGTCGCCGACTTTGTTGGGAGGGGTGGCATTGCCCTTTTTGACACCGCCACCCTTCGCATTGTTCTTCTTCTCCTTGGAAGCACTCTCTCCCTCCTTCACAAATGTTTGCTTGAGAGGAGGAGGTCGTTTGGTCTTGTTATCCTTCTTCTTGTTCTTGGGGTTGGGTGGGAACCCAATCCCCTCGGCCACAACTCCCTTTTGATTTCTCAAAAGGTCGTTTAGGTTCTTCTCACCTTGTATGCATGACACAAGGCCTTTCTCAAGTTGCTCCTTCAACTTAACATTCTCCTCAATAAGATGCACATGCTCACAACAAGGGTTAGTAGCATTTGCATTATCCATTAACACCATACGAGGAAAAGTGGCTTTCTCCTTGGTTAGCTTCACTTGGAGTTGATCATGAGACTCCTTGAGGTTAGCATGAACACCCTTCAAGACTTTGTGAGCCTTGTCGAGAATGTCAAACTCCTCTTTGAGTCTAGCAAGATCAACCCCAAGCTTTGCCTTCTCGGAGTTTAGCACACAAGAAACAACAAGCACATGATCAAGATCTTTCTTTAATTTAGCATGATCATTGTGGTGAGACTCCTCAAGAGCCAAACGAAGACCACGCTCTTCCTCAAGAGCATTGGAAAGATCCGAAATCTCATCGGCATAGTCATGACTATGCCCCTCCATCTTAGAGATGGTATCTTCATGAGCCTCGATCATGTCATTGGCTTCACCAAGTTGTTCCAAGAGAGCAACAAAGTGCTTCTTGGGTTTACCCTTGAGTTTACCCATAAAGGCCTCAAACTCATTCACCTCCACATTATTTCCCTCATGTTCATCAATGCTATCCGTCGAAGAAGGATGATTAATGATGGTAGTTTTGATGTTGGGGGTTACCTTGTTGGTGGCTTTAGCCATGAGGCACTTGGCGGTGATGCTCTCATTGGGTGAGTCGAAGAGAGACACCCGTGGAGTCGTCGCAATGGCAACAGAGGCCATGGCAACTGACTCACCATCTTCATCATCATCGTCATCCTCATTGTACTCTTCTTGTACCACCAATGCCTTGGGAGGAGTCTTCTTGGTGAAATTGCTCTTGTTGGGGAACAACTTGGCCTTGTCCTTTCGGATGAGCTTGCCACCATTGTCTTCCCTCTTCTCATAAGGGCACTCCACAACAAAGTGGCTTACATTGCCACAATTGAAACAAGTCCTCACTCGTTGCTTGCCCTTTGTGCCACTTGAATTGTTCTTGTTGAAGTTGGGCCTTGAGTTCTTCTTGCTCCAAAATTTCCTTGAAGCAAGGGCCATGTGTTCATGATAGGCATACTTCGTATCTTCGAGGTTGCTCTCCTCTTATTCCTCTTCGTCCTCTTCCTCCATAGTAACCTTGGCCTTTAGAGCAAGGTTGGGTTTCTTTACTCTTTGAGAGCGAAGTACCGCATTGTCGGCGGTCTTGTCCAAGATGCTCATAGCAACGAACTCGTCCAACACATCACTTGAGGACAAGGTGTGGAAGTCCGGCCTTTGACGGAGGACATGGCTTTGTGCTTGATCCAATTGTCATCTGTGTCCTTGCTTCCATGATCTCGGAGCGAGACCACGAGTTTGGTTACCTTCCGATAGATCTCATGAGGTTCTTCATCTTCTTTCATTGCAAAATCATCGGCTTCATCTTACACCACTTCATAGTTGGAGCGTTGAATGCTTGCGCTTCGCCGGTAGAGGGAAACCACTTGGCGCCAAGAATCTTTGGCCAAGGAGTAAGGCCGGAGATGAGGAAGGTCTTCGGGTGGGATAGCTTCTTGAATGATGAAGAGAGAATTCTCATTGAATTGATTATCCATGGCTTCTCTAGGAGTGAAGTTGCTTCGGTCATGCGGATAGAAACCTTCTTCAATGATTCTCCCAAGGTTAGTGTTCACATGATTTAAATGATGCTTAAAACGATAGACCCAAGAGTCAAATTCAACATTCTTCTCAATCTTAGGGGCCGGCCCGGCATGATTCAAATGAGTGGAATGGAGAGGTCCACCATAGACAAGTGGAGGTTCCACATGGGCAAAGATGCTGGTGCCACTCTTACCACTAGTAGGAAGGTGTCGGTGTCAAAACCGGCGGATCTCGGGTAGGGGGTCCCGAACTGTGCATCTAGGCTGGATGGTAACAGGAGGCAGGGGACACGATGTTTTACCCAGGTTCGAGCCCTCTTGATGGAGGTAAAACCCTACGTCCTGCTTGATTAATATTGATGATATGGGTAGTACAAGAGTAGATCTACCACGAGATCAGAGAGGCTAAACCCTAGAAGCTAGCCTATGGTATGATTGTATGTTGTGATTGTTGTCCTACAGACTAAAACCCTTCGGTTTATATAGACACCGGAGAGGGTTAGGGTTACACAAGGTCGGTTACAAAGGAGGAGATATCCATATCCGTATTGCCTAGCTTGCCTTCCACGCCAAGTAGAGTCCCATCTGGACACGAGACGAATTCTTCAATCTTGTATCTTCATAGTCTAACAGTCCGGCCGAAGGATATAGTCCGGTTGTCCAAAGACCCCCTAATCCAGGACTCCCTCAGTAGCCCCCGAACCAGACTTCAATGACGATGAGTCCGGCGCGCAGTATTGTCTTCGGCATTGCAGGGCGGGTTCCTCTCCAAATTCTGTGTACCTGTCGAAATTGTGTCCGGCCTCTTGTGAATGTTGCACTCCTTGGCTTCCACGCCCAATAATGGCCACTTTCCATGTGTCGAGCGAATGTGAAGAGCCAGGGTGTTTTTACATTTACCCCCCTAGCCGTGTGAATGAGCTGCCTATTAAAAAGACGAGGATTCAGATCCAAATCACACCATCCTCCCTTGGCGAGCCTTCATCGGAGCGCATTCGATAGAGATCCATTCCATCATGGCCGGTCGACGCAGCTCCTCCTCTCGCTCCCCTAGCCCCAAGCCTGGAGATTGGGAGAGATGTTCTAGCCCGCACAGCAAATTAGTGATGCTTCAGACCAAGGGATTTCTTCCCCCAGCGTACATGGTCCCGGTTCGTGCCGGGCTTGCCACCTATAATGGCGGAGAGCCTTCCCAATCCCTCCAAGGGAGAGCGGGTATGCCTTGTCCCTTATTTGGTAAGAGGGCTTGGATTTCCAATTCATCCGTTTCTCCGGGGGCTCCTGGAGTTCTACGGCCTCCAGTTGCATAACCTTACGCCTGCCTCCATGCTGCATATCGCGGGATTCGTAGCCCTTTGCGAGTTGTTTTTGGGCTGTGAGGCTCATTTCGCTCTATGGAAGAAGCTGTTCTACCTTGTGCCCCGTTCTCAGAAGGGGTCAATATATCAAGTGGGGGGAGCTGAAGTGTGGCGTATTGCCGGGACCGGATACCTGTCCGGAACCCCAAAGAAGACGTCCGAAGACTGGCCTTCAGAATGGTTTTATATAGAAGACGCCCCCCTCCCGGATCCTATTAGAATCGGCCTTCCTAAGTTCGACAACGCCCCTTTGAAGAAGCGCCGGAGCTGGCGTCCATGGAGCTCCCTGGAGGAAGATGACAGGGACGTTCTTTACTTGATGAGCCGGATAAGTTTTTTAGCTTGATCCGGATTGACCATGATCGAGGTCATGGCCATATATATTATGCGGGAGGTGCAGCCGCTTCAATATAGAGGCCACCCCATGTGGGATTTCAATGGGGAGGATGACGCCACCCGCCACGACCGCAAAGGGCCGGGATCGGTTGCTGATCTAATAAAGATCTTATCCACTTTGTACAAGGGAGAAGAGGAGGAATTCCTTTGTGTCAACCCGCGGGGCAGATTTTCTATGTACAATCCTCCGAGCTGGGTAAGCGGAGACTTTTTCTCGCCCATCCGTTTCATATTCCCGTAGTTAAGTATTCAGTCTAGCGATTTCGTCGCAGGAGCTGCGTCAGGCTGTAAAGGAGATAAGCATCCCCCCTCCACAACCCGAGGACCCTGGACAGTCCCTTGACCCGGCCTCCTAGGAGGATCCGAACATATCTGTGGAGCTGATCGATGGGGTATTCTACCAATCGAGTAATGACAACGCTTTGGTGGCCATTATGGCCGATTACCCTGGGATACTTCCAGCCTCACAGGTGACTGAGACCGAAGTCCCAGCACTTCGAAAGGGGATCCGTCCTTGCGTGCTTTTGATTGTCGTATAACAGCCGTGTTTTGCAGGGGAGGTCCTTGAGGCGGAAGGCCGAGCCTGCGGCGAATAGCCAACAAGGGGCCGCGAGGCCAGGCAGGCTGAAAAGACCCGCAGTCCAGATTGAGACACCGGCGCAGCGGTACGGCGCGCCGTTTTCATTGCAAGACATTATTCTCAGAGGCATATTAACGCCCGTGCCTTCTTTTCAGGAAAAAGAGCGCTCGTCGGACTATACCCGTAGAGGCTACTAATCGTGCCTCCACCAGCCAGGCTCCAAGGACGGATTCAGAGGTGGGAACGAATACGAGGCGTGCGTCGGGCGCTCCTCCGACAGAGGATGCGGATAAAATGTCCGCCACCAATTCCGAGGTGGAAAGTGCCATGAACCACAGGCGTCGCCGGACTATTCTTCGTGACGCTTGTTTCTCCCAAGAGGCATTGGATGCCTTCAACTCAGGAGATGCGTACCTCCGTGCCGCTCAAAACGGTCTAGCCAGGGCCACGGAGTAGTATGTAAAAGACATACGGGTGAGAAAATTTGGTGATTATATATATATATCAGTAGCCCCTGAGACTTGAAATAGTTAGAATAACTGATTTAAGGATCATGTGTTATGCAGGTTCTTACCGAAAAGAATACTCAACTGTCCCAGGAGCTGGAAGAGTGCAGAGCCCAACTTCAGGCTGCACTGGTCGCGGCGGGGGAGCCCTAGATCACTTGATGTATGTCTTGCGTGGGATATCCGTGGTGACAATGGGGTATTCTATTGATCCACTTGATGTATGTTTTGGTGATCAACTTGCGGGTTCCGCCCATGAACCTATGCATAGGGGTTGGCACACGTTTTCATCTTGACTCTCCGGTAGAAACTTTGGGGCACTCTTTGAAGTACATTGTGTTGGTTTAAATAGATGAATCTGAGATTGTGTGATGCATATCGTATAATCATACCCACGGATACTTGAGGTGATATTGGAGTATCTAGGTGACATTAGGGTTTTGGTTGATTTGTACCTTAAGGTGTTATTTTCAGCAGTATATTATTTGCCCCATTCCGATAAAGTTTGTAGAAATTACGGCAAAAATACGTTTTTCGACATTTTCGAAACTGACTTAAAACCATAAATAATTGGGAGAAACAATACATACCAAAAAGTTTCGCATTTGTTCAAGCTTTCCAACGCCATATCATTTGCTGCATTCGGACAAACGGTTAAAAAATTAGCTCGAAAATACGAACTCGGTAGGACTTGGACCATTTTCTAAATTACTCTTAAATCATTCAAAATTAGAAAAAACTTTCAAGATGAAAAAGTAGCGCATTTTCATAAGCTTTCCAACACCGTATCATATGCCTCCATTGGATTAGCCGTTTAGAAATGACATTGAAAAAACGAACTCAGCTGTTCGGTTTACGAAATTTTATGTTTTTTCAAATAACTCTTTAACCATAGGGAATTAGAGAAAACTTTCAACATGTGGAAGGAGCGGTTTTGCAGCAGCTTTCCAACGCCATATTATATGCCTCATTCCGATAAACGGTTTAGAAATGCGATCGAAAATACGATTCATGTTTTTTGTGCGAAGAAAAAATGGTTTTCAAAACTGCTCTTAAACCACTTATATTTTGCCAAAATTTTAAGTTGGGTCATGATATTGGTGTCCATAGCTTTCCAACGGTATATCGCAAGCCCCATTTGGGCAATGTTGGCGGAAGTTCAACCTAGTTCACACGGAAGTTCAACGTACTACTAGCGGGGCAGGTCAGGTTGTGATCAGAATATTATTCTGATCCCGTGATCAGAATAGTGTTTATATATATATATAGCTGTTATAAGAATGATCATGATGCCCTTATGTTCGTATTTTATTTTATCGACACCTCCATCTCTAAACATGTGCTCGTATTTTCGATATCGGTTTCCGCTTGAGGACAAGCGGGGTCTAAGCTTGGGGGAGTTGATACGTCCATTTTGCATCATGCTTTTATATCGATATTTATTGCATTATGGGCTATTATTACACATTATGTCACAATACTTATGTCTATTCTCTCTCATTTTACAAGGTTTACATGAAGAAGGAGAATACCGGCAGCTAGAATTCTGGGCTGGAAAAGGAGCACATATTAGAGACCTATTCTGCACAACTCCAAAAGTCCTGAAACTTTAGGGGAGCATGTTTCAGAATATATAAAAAATATTTGGCGAAGGAAGTACCAGAGGGGGGCCACCCACCATCCACGAGGGTGGGGGCGCGCCCTACCCCCCTGGGCGCACCCCCCTGCCTCATGGGCCCCCTGGCAGGCCTCTGGTGCCCATCTTCTGCTATATGAGGTATTTCGTCCGAGAGAAAATCATAAGCAAGCTTACGGGAAGAAACTCCGCCGCCATGAGGCGGAACCAATCTAGGGCTCCAGCGGAGCTATTCTGCCCGGGAAACTTCCCTCCCGGAGGGGGAAATCATCACCATCATCATCACCATCGATCCTCTCATCGGGAGGGGGTCAATCTCCATCAACATCTTCACCAGCACCATCTCATCTCAAACCCTAGTTCATCTCTTGTATCCAATCTTTGTCCCAAAACCTCAGATTGGTACCTGTGGGTTGCTAGTAGTGTTGATTACTCCTTGTAATTAATGCTAGTTGGTTTATTTGGTGGAAGATCATATGTTCAAATCCTTTATGCATATTAATACCCCTCTGATTATGAACATGAATATGGTTTGTGAGTAGTTACGTTTGTTCCTGAGGACATGGGAGAAGTCTTTCTATAAGTAGTCATGTGAATTTGGTATTCGTTCGATATTTTGATGAGATGTATGTTGTCTCTCCTCTAGTGGTGTCATGTGAACGTTGACTACATGACACTTCACCATTATTTGGGCCTAGAGGAAGGCATTGGAAAGTAATAAGTAGATGATGGGTTGCCAGAGTGACAGAAGCTTAAACCCTAGTTTATGAGTTGCTTCGTAAGGGGCTGATTTGGATCCATATGTTTCATCCTATGGTTAGGTTTACCTTAATACTTCTTTTGTAGTTGCGGATGCTCGCAATAGGGGTTAATCATAAGTGGGATGCTTGTTCAAGGAAGGGCAGTACCCAAGCACCGGTCCACCCACATATCAAATTATCAAAGTACCAAACACGAATCATATGAACGTGATGAAAATTAGCTTGACGATAATTCACATGTGTCCTCGGGAGAGCTTTCCTTTATATAAGAGTTTGTCCAGGCTTGTCCTTTGCTACAAAAAGGATTGGGCCATCTTGCTGCACCTTATTTACTTTTATTACTTGTTACCCGTCACCAATTACCTTATCACAAAACTATCTGTTACCGATAATTTCAATGCTTGCAGAGAATACCTTACTGAAAACTGCTTATCATTTCCTTCTGCTCCTCGTTGGGTTCGACACTCTTACTTATCGAAAGGACTACGATAGATCCCCTATACTTGTGGGTCATCAGATCATAACACATAGTAGGTGACTATTGACTTGCAAGATAGGATCAAGAACTCACATATATTCATGAAAACATAATAGGTTCAGACCTGAAATCATGGCACTCGGGCCCTAGTGACAAGCATTAAGCATAGCAAAGTCATAGCAACATCAATCTCAGAACAAATGATACTAGGGATCAAACCCTAACAAAACTAACTTGATTACATGATAAATCTCATCCAACCCATCACCGTCCAGCAAGCCTACGATGGAATTACTCACGCACGGCGGTGAGCGTCATGAAATTGGTGATGGAGGAAGGTTGATGATGACGATGGCGACGGGTTCCCCTCTCCGGAGCCCCGAACGGACTCCAGATCAGCCCTCCCGAGAGAGATTAGGGCTTGGCGGCGGCTCCGTATCGTAAAACGTGATGAATCCTTCTCTTTGGTTTTTCCCCGAACGTGAATATATAGAGTTGGAGTTGACGTCGGTGGAGCCTCAGGGGGCCCACGAGACAGGGGGCGCGCCCCCCACCCTTGTGGATAGGGTGTGGGCCCCCTGGTGTTGATTCTTTTGCTAGTATTTTTTATAAATTCCAAAAATATTCTCCATGAAGTTTCAGGTCATTCCGAGAACTTTTATTTCTGCACAAAAATAACACCATGGCAATTCTGCTAAAAACAGCGTCAGTCCGGGTTAGTTCCATTCAAATCATGCAAGTTAGAGTCCAAACAAAGGCAAAAGTGTTTGGAAAAGTAGATACGATGGAGACGTATCAACTCCCCCAAGCTTAAACCTTTGCTTGTCCTCAAGCAATTCAGTTGACAAACTGAAAGTGGTAAAAAGAAACTTTTACAAACTCTGTTTGCTCTTGTTGTTGTAAATATGTAAAGCCAGGATTCAAGTTTTCAGCAAAGATTATGAACTAATCATATTCACAATAACATTTAGGTCTCATGTTTACTCATATCAATGGCATAATCAACTAGCGAGCAATAATAATAAATCTCGGATGACAACACTTTCTCAAAACAATCATAATATGATATAACAAGATGGTATCTCGCTAGCCCTTTCTGAGACCGCAAAACATAAATGCAGAGCACCTCTAAAGATCAAGGACTGACCAGACATTGTAATTCATGGTAAAAGGGATCCAATCACAGTCATACTCAATGTAAATTAATAGTAATGCATGCAAATGACAGCGGTGCTCTCCAACTGGTGCTTTTTAATAAGAGGATGATGACTCAACATAAAAGTAAATAGATAGGCCCTTCACAGAGGGAAGCGGGGATTTGTAGAGGTGCCAGAGCTCGATTTTTGAAATAGAGATAAATAAAATTTTGAGTGGCATACTTTCATTGTCAACATAACAACCAAGAGATCCGCATAACTTCCATGCTACACACATTATAGGCGGTTCCCAAACAGAATGGTAAAGTTTATACTCCCCCACCACCAACAAACATCAATCCATGGCTTGTCTGAAACAACGGGTGCCTCCAACTAACAACAATCCTAGGGGGGGTTGTTTTCAATTATTTTAATTTAAGCATGGGATTGGGCATCCCAGTTACCAGCCATTTTCTTGTGAATGAGGAGCGGAGTCCACTCCTCATGAGAATAGCCCACCTAGCATGGAAGATATAGACAGACCTAGTTGATACATGAGCTATTCGAGCATACAAAACAGAATTTCATTTGAAGGTTTAGAGTTTGGCACATACAAATTTACTTGGAACGGCATGTAGATACCGCATATAGGAAGGTATGGTGGACTCATATGGAATAATGTTTGGGGTTTATGGAAGTGGATGCACAAGAAGTATTCCCGCTTAGTACAAGTGAAGGCTAGAAAGAGACTGGGAAGCGACCAACTAGAGAGCGACAACAGTCATGAACATGCATTAAAATTAATCAACACTGAGTGCAAGCATGAGTAGGATATAATTCACCATGAACATAAATATCGTGGAGGCTATGTTGATTTTGTTTCAACTACATGTGTGAACATGTGCCAAGTCAAGCCACTCGAATCGTTCAAAGGAGGATACCACCCTATCATACCACATCACAACTATTTTTATAGCATGTTGGCACACAAGGTAAACCATTATAAACTCCTAGCTAATTAAGCATGGCATGAGCAACTATAATCTCTAATTGTCATTGCAAACATGTTTCATTCATAATAGGCTGAATCAGGAACGATGAACTAATCATGTTTACAAAAACAAGATAGGTTGAGTTCATACCAGCTTCTCTCATCTCAATCAGTCCATCATATATCGTCATTATTGCCTTTCACTTGCACGACCGAACGGTGTGGATAATAATAATAATAGTGCACGTGCATTGGACTAAGCTGGAATCTGCAAGCATTTAATACAAGGGAGAAGACAAGGTAATATGGGCTCTTGGTTAGATCAACAATAATTCATATGAGAGCCACTCAACATTTTCATCATGGTCTTCTCCTCTCGACCCCAAAGAAAAGAAAAGAAACAAAACTATTTACACGGGAAAGCTCCCAACAAGCAAAAGAAGAACGAGAAATCTTTGTGGGTTTTCTTTTAATTACTACTACTACAGGCATGGGAAGTAAACTAGCTAAAAGCTACAACTAATTTTTTTGGTTTTTCTTAAGGTTTTTCAAACACACAAGAAGAAGGCTTAAAAAGAAAATAAACTAGCATGGATAGTACAATGAAAAAGTATGAGCACCGATAACTAAAATGAGCGTGTGAACATGAATGTAATGTCGGTGAGAAATACGTACTCCCCCAAGCTTAGGCTTTTGGCCTAAGTTGGTCTAGGCCATGGCTCAAAGCTACCCTCTCCGGTGTACGGAGGAGTGTCCTTTGGGTGCCACTGGTTGGCGATCTCCTCCGGATCCCACTGATAAACAGACTATCGATAAGGGTCAAGGGATGCCTCCAGCTCAGGCTCTGGAAGCTGGTGTCAAGCTCCAGTATGCATAAATGGCCTCCGGCAAAATGAGGTACGTGCCTGAAAAGATGTTAAACAAAGAGGGCGTGGGCAAGGTAATAATCTCACAGTAATTTTTATCAAATATCAATTTATACTTAAGCATCTTCTTCTTATCTTTAACAATTAAATCATGTGCTACCATACTCTTATAATCTAGAAAAATAGGGGGCAACAATTTTTCCTCTTTCTCATAATGCCTAATAGGTATCCTAAAGTGTGCAGCAAGGCGCGAAGCAAAGATGCCTCTGAAGATGGGGCCCTTTGTACAATTCAGATTTAATCGTTTAGCAACAATAGCACCTAAACTGAAAGTGGTATCACGAAACAAAGCATGGAGCAAAATAACAATATCAGGAGCACTGGGATTTTCACTGTTCCCGCGACCAATTAAACATCTACTAGCAAATATTGCAAAGTAATGTAGAACATGAAAATGTATGCTAGTAATTCTTGCATCGGAAACTTTCCTCGTTTCTCCTACATCAATCGTATCAATAAACCCCTCCACATCATTACGATGTGGTTTCGCTATGCTGCCCGCAAAGGGTATCTTACAGACCCGACAAAAATCATATAGTGACATCTCCTTAACCTCATCATATAAGTGAAATTCCACTGAAGGTGGCGATTTCTTAGCATGAAAGTAAAATTTTGCACGAAAATATTAGTGAGGAGGAGATACTATTCGTGCTGGTAGCGGAGGAAGTCGATGAGGCCTTCATTCTCAGCCAAATAATAAAAGTCCTCATAAATCCCGGCTACTCTCAAGAACTCATCACAAGGCCATTCGCACGGCCGAACCTCCACAGTGCGAGGGAGATTATATTTGGGCTTCTTATTCTCTTCACTTTGCTTATCCTTCGAGCTTCGGCTCGAAGAGCCCCTCAACAATCTTTTCATCATTTTCTTTCTCTGAAAAATTTCTGAAATTTTTAGTGACTCAAAATAAAAGTGAACCAAACTTAACAATATTGATAGCAACTACTCCCACAAGTGCCTAGAGGCCATATCATGCATTAAAACTACTTTTGACCACATAAATTTGACATACCAGCTCAAGAACAGGGTCACCTAAGCAGCAAAAATTTGCAATAAATAAAGCACTAGAACAAAAACTAATTGGACCATTGGAGGAGTAACAATCCCCCAAAGCAGTTTGTGAATGGAGCTTTGAGAAAGGAGATCGAAAATGGCAGCAAGATGAGCTAGAACACGGGTTTGAGCTGTGGGATGATTTTTTCTGGAGGAAGACGAAGTGTGTGGGTGTAGGAATAAGTGGAGGGGCCCACGTGGGGTCCATGAGGCAGGGGGCGCCCTGGACTCTCCTGGCTAGGTGGTGTGGCCCCCTGATGTGTTCTCAGTGCCAATAATTCTTAAATATTCTAGAAAAAATCATATTTCATTTTCAGGACAATTGGAGAACTTTTATTTTCATGCTACCTTTTTATTGCAAGGATAATTCAGAAAACAGACATAAAATACTACTTTTGCTTTATTTAATCTAAATAACAGAAAGTAAAAGGAGGGTACAGAGAGTTGTGCTTTCTAACTTCATCCATCTCATGCTCATCAAAAGGAATCCACTAACAAGGTTGATCAAGTCTTGTTAACAAACTCTTTCTGAATCGCATGAAACCGGAGAATTTTCGAATAACACTAGGTTACCTTAACGGGGATATGCACATCCCCAACAATAAGAATATCATATTTCTTCTTGACAGTAGGAAGAGGAAATTCAAAACCTCCAATAATAATCATTGGAATTTTTCCAATAGAATTGATACTGTGGACTTGAGGTTGTTTTCTCGGAAAGTGTATCGTATGGTCATTACCATTAACATGAAAAGTGACATTGCCTTTGTTGCAATCAATAACAGCCCCTACAGTATTCAAAAAGGGTCTACCAAGGATAATCGACATACTATCATCCTCGGGAATATCAAGAATAACAAAGTCTGTTAAAATAGTAACGTTTGCAACCACAACAGGCACATCCTCGCAAATACCGACTGGTATAGCAGTTGATTTATCGGCCATTTGCAAAGATATTTCAGTAGGTGTCAACTTATTCAAATCAAGTCTATGATAAAGAGAGAGGCATAACACTAACACCGGCTCCAAGATCACATAAAGCAGTTTTAACATACTTTCTTTTAATGGAGCATGGTATAGTTGGTACTCCTGGGTCTCCTAGTTTCTTGGGTATTCCACCTTTAAAAGTATAATTAGCAACCATGGTGGAAATTTCAGCTTCCGGTATCTTTCTTTTATTTGTAACAATATCTTTCATATACTTAGGATAAGGGTTCATTTTAAGCATATCAGTCAAACGCACACGCAAAAAGATAGGTCTAATCATTTCAGCAAAGTGCTCAAAATCCTCATCATCCTTTTTCTTGGATGGTTTAGGAGTAAAAGGAATGGGTTTCTGAACCCATGGTTCTCTTTCTTTACTGTGCTTCCTAGCAACGAAGTCTCTCTTATCATAACATTGATTCTTTGACTGTGGGTTATCAAGATCAACAGTAGGTTCAATCTCTACATCATTGTTATTGCTAGGTTGAGCATCAACATGAACATCATCATTAATATTATCACTAGGTTCATGTTCATTACCAGATTGTGTTTCAGCATCAGAAATAGAAATATCATTGGGATTCTCAGGTGTGTCAACAACAGGTTCCCTAGAAGCATGCAAAGTCCTATCATTTTTCTTTTTCTTCTTCTTAGAAGAACCAGGTTCCTCAATATTAGTTCTCTGGGGATCTTGCTCAATTCTCTTAGGGTGGCCCTTAGGATACAAAGGTTCTTGAGTCATTTTACCACCTCTAGTCACAACTCTAACATCATTCTCATTTTTCTTATTATTTATTTCATTGAGAAAATCATTATAAGCTTTAAGCACTTGTTCTACTTGAGTGGTAACCATAGAAGCACGTTTACTAATAAGTTTAAGCTCACCTTTAACTCTAGACATATAATCACTCAAGTGTTCAATCATATAAGCATTACGTTTCAATTGTCTACCAACATAAGCATTGAAGTTTTCTTGTTTAACAATAAAATTATCAAACTCATCCAAGCATTGGCTAGCAGACTTATTACGAGGAATATCACCTTCATCAAATCTATAAAGAGAATTTACCTTTACTACCTGTGTCAGGTTATCAAGACCATTTATTTCTTCAATAGGTGGTAAATTCTTAACATCTTCACCTTTAATACATTTTTCTTTCATAGATTTCTTTGCCTCTTGCATATCTTCGGGACTGAGAAATAGAATACCCCTTTTCTTCGGAGTTGGCTTAGGAGTTGGTTCAGGAAGTGTCCAATCATTATCATTACTCAACATATTATTCAACAACAATTCAGCTTGATCAATAGTTCTTTCCCTGAAAACACAACCAGCACAACTATCCAGGTGGTCTCTAGAAGCATCAGTTAGTCCATTATAAAAGATATCAAGTATTTCATTTTTCTTGAGAGGACGATCAGGCAAAGCATTAAGTAACCGGAGAAGCCTCCCCCAAGCTTGTGGGAGACTCTCTTCTTCAATTTGCATAAAATTATATATTTCCCTTAAGGCGTCTTGTTTCTTATGAGTGGGGAAATATTTAGCGGAGAAGTAATAAATCATATCCTGGGGACTACGCACACAACTAGGATCAAGAGAATTAAACCATATTTTAGCATCACCCTTTAATGAGAATGGAAATAACTTAAGGATATATTAGTAACAAAAATTTTCCTCTTGAGTAAATAGGGTGGCTATATCATTTAATTTAGTAAGATGTGCCACAACAGTTTCAGATTCATAGCCATAAAAAGGATCAGGTTCAACCAAAGTAATCAACTTAGGATCGACAGAGAAATCATAATCCTTATCAGAAATACAGATAGGTGAAGTAGCAAAAGCAGGGTCATATTTCATTCTAGCATTCAAAGATTTTTCTTTCAATTTAGCTAACAGTTTCTTAAGATCATATCTATCTTTGCAAGCTAAAAGATCTCTAGCAGTTTCTTCATCCATAACATAACCCTCAGGCACATCAGGCAATTCATATCTAGGGGAGAATCTTCATCATCACTTTCATCAATATTATCAGTTTCAATAATTTCATTCTCTCTAACCCTAGCAAGTTGTTCATCAAGAAATTCACCTAATGGCACAGTAATATCAAGCATAGAAGTAGTTTCATCATAAGCATCATACATAGCAGAAGTAGCATCATCAAAAACATGTGACATATTAGAATCAATAGAGGGTGTAGGTGTCGCAAGTTTACTCAAAACAGAAAGTGAAACAAGTGCAGAGCTAGATGGCAGTTCCTTACCTCCCCTCGTAGTTGAGGGAAAAATCTTGGTTCTTTCATCTTTCAAGTTCCTCATAGTGATCAATAGATATAAATCCCAAGTGACTCAAAGAATAGAGCTATGCTCCCCGGCAACGGCGCCATAAAATAGTCTTGATAACCCACAAGTATAGGGGATCGCAACAGTTTTCGAGGGTAGAGTATTCAACCCAAATTTATTGATTCGACACAAGGGGGGCAAAGAATATTCTCAAGTATTAGCAGTTGAGTTGTCAATTCAACCACACCTGGAAAACTTAATATCTACAACAAAGTATTTAATAGCAAAGTAATATGGAAGTAATGGTAACGGTGGCAAAAGTAACAGTAGCAGTTTTGTAGTAATTGTAACAGTGGCAGCGGTAAAGTAACTAAGCAAAGATCAATATGTGAAAAGCTCGTAGGCATTAGATCGGTGATGGATAATTATGTCGGATGTGATTCCTCATGCAATAGTTATAACATAGGGTGACACAGAACTAGCTCCAGTTCATCAATGTAATGTAGGCATGTATTCCGAATATAGTCATACGTGCTTATGGAAAAGAACTTGCATGACATCTTTTGTCCTACCCTCCCGTGGCAGCGGGGTCCTATTGGAAACTAAGGGATATTAAGGCCTCCTTTTAATAGAGTACCAAAACAAAGCATTAACACTTAGTGAATACATGAACTCCTCAAACTACGGTCATCACCGAGAGTGGTCCCGATTATTGTCACTTCGGGGTTACCGGATCATAACACATAGTAGGTGACTATTGACTTCCAAGATAGGATTAAGAACTCACATATATTCATGAAAACATAATAGGTTCAGATCTTAAATCATGGCACTCGGGCCCTAGTGACAAGCATTAAGCATAACAAAGTCATAGCAACATCAATCTGAGAACATAATGGATACTAGGGATCAAACCCTAACAAAACTAACTCGATTACATGATAAATCTCATCCAACCCATCACCATCCAGCAAGTCTATGATGGAATTACTCACGCACAGCGGTGAGCATCATGAAATTGGTGATGGAGGAAGGTTGATGATGACGATGGCGAAGGATTCCCCTCTCCGGAGCCCCGAACGAACTCCAGATCAGCCCTCCCGAGAGAGATTAGGGCTTGGCGGCGGCTCCGTATCGTAAAACATGATGAATCCTTCTCTATGATTTTTCCCCCAAATGTGAATATATAGAGTTGGAGTTGACATCGGTGGAGCCTCAGGGGGCCCACGAGACAGGGGGGCGCGCCCCCCACCCTCGTGGACAGGGATTGGGCCCCTTGGTGTTGATTCTTTCGCTAGTATTTTTTATAAATTCCAAAAATATTCTCCGTGAAGTTTCAGGTCATTCCGAGAACTTTTATTTCTGCACAAAAATAACACCATGGCAATTCTATTGAAAACAGCATCAGTCCGGGTTCGTTCCATTCAAATCATGCAAGTTAGAGTCCAAAACAAGGGCAAAAGTGTTTTGAAAAGTAGATATGATGGACACGTATCACTTGGGTGGATAATTATTGTATGGTTGTATTAGGTCGCTCCTAATGCATATGTGTTAAGAGTAGGTGCATGTGGCATGGTTTGAGTACAAGGTGGAGCACTGGAGAGGGTCTGAGATGAATTGAAAAACTGAGATACACCTATGACATGGGAGTATGGGATTGTGGCAGGTAGCGATCAAGTTGCAAGTGGATGTTGGTTGCTCACGATGACCACATAAAATCCCACACTATTGCATTCGTGGAACTCACAAGTAGAGGGTTCAAAGATGTGGGATGTCTAAGCTATCCTGTGGCGCCCCATCTAACCCACCTCGTCGCGATGATGCAATGGGGATTAGGGCACGCCACTATATAGCTCTACCATGGCCACCTTAGCAATGTCGTCCAGCTCCCCATGGCCGTCTACCTTCGCCATGCCCACCCAAGATCCACCGTAGAGGCTTTTGATTCGCTTATAGGACTGACTCGGACCTACAAGTTAGTAATTTTTTATTTTGTTATTCACACTGTTAGTTTCCTAATTTCTTTATTTTGTGTTTTGCAGACCGAGAAAGATAGAAAGATGCATCATTAGAGCAAGAGGGGGTGAGAATGAGGTATATACGATGTACTTGAATAAAAAATCATCAAGAGTGTTGTAATGCATGCCTCTATGATGCAAGGATATTTTTTGCTAAAGGATTATTTATTATTTATTTTATGCGAAAAAACTATGTCTAACATGGCATTCTTTTTTGTTTGTTATTAGATTATCCTCAGTTAACCTAAAGAAGCAAGCTTCAAGTTGTGAACAAGCAAAGAAAAAATCTTGAATTCTACAAGCTTCAGCCCATAATTTAGTAGTGTACTACAGACAATTGTAGACTTATAGCAGTTGTTTGTGTTAAGCGTGTGCATTCTGGAGGTGTCATCTCCATGTGTTGATATTTACATAAGAAATGGAGAGATGAAAGTATGTATGTGAAAGTTCAAATGATGGGTGTGTGTGATGCATTCTGCACACCAAGGTTTATCGAACCAGAATGAGGCACCAAGTTAACAACGTTGACAGTACTTGCACACAAACAAACAAATTTCTTGCACCAACAAGAAACAGAATAAAACAATAAGTAAGATGACATAATGTAGACAGAAGAAACCTAGCAATAAGATTGACCCCATCGTTTTTTCCTTACTGGCAACAACACAATGCGTGCCTTAGTCCTTTCTATCACTAGACAAGATCACCGCAAGATTGAACCTACTACTATGCACCACTCCCTCCAAAGATCTATTTATCAAACTTGGCCAAAGAAGACTCATAGATAGGAAAGCATACATAGCTATAAAATTACATCGTAAAGAAATTTGAAGAGATTCGAATAAATTCAATGAACAGCGTGATCATAAATGCACAATTCATCGGATCAAACAAATACATCACAAGAACTACATCGGATGGATCTCCAAAGAGATCATTGTATTGAAGATCAAGATCAAGAGAGAGAGAGAGAGAGAGAACCATCTAGCTACTACTATGGACCCCCGTAGATCCTAACGGAACTACTCACACATCATCATGGAGGCAGCAAGGTTGATGAAGATGGCATCCCCAATGATTCCCCCTCCGGTAGAGTGCCAGAACAGGGCTCCGGATGGGATTGCATCGGAACAGAGGCTTGTGACGGTGATAAAATTGTTCCGCGTCTCTTTTTGAGGGTTTTGAAATATTTTTGTATTTATAGGCCAAGAATTAGGGCAAACGGAGTAGCATGGGGCCCATAAGCTACCCGGCATGCCCTACCCCCCAGGGTGTGCCCCCTGGCTTGTGGCCCCTCATGGGTCTTCTTGTCTCCTTGCGAAGTTTCTAAGGCCTCTTATTGTCCAAAAAAATCATCAAAAAGTTTCGTGGTGTTTGGAGTTCCGTAGCTATTGTTTTCTGTAAAAGCAAAAACAAGAAGAAAACATCAGTTGGCACAGACGCTGGATTAATATGTTAGTCCATAAAAATAATGTAAAATGATATAAAATGATGACCAAAGTATGTAACAATTACAACATAATAGCATTTAACAATCAAAAAATATAGATACGTTTGAGACGTATCAGTATGTTATGTGAATTTTCTCATGTTGATTAGGTGCATCTTTATACATGCTCACTTAGACTGATAGTTCTAGCTATTACCACCGAGGTAGGTAAAACATTAGTAGTACCTATTTGCAATATTTTGTCAGAAAATACACACTTGCAATACCTCCGCCTACCATGTATGATCTGCACAATCCAGTCACTAATTGTTGTGATATACACATGGAAAATGGAGATCTTGATCCTTGCCCCACCTAGGTTTTAATTATACTATTGTATCCATTACTATTCTTTATCAACCACTTGGACGCATTTCATCTTTTGTCATCACCACTAATTCCAACATTGACTCTTCCATGCATGTCCTCTTACTTGTTTTCAGAGCAGCAAAAGGAAATTCTCTAATACTTTTTGTTAGCTTTTTCCACGGAAAAAAACTACGCTATGATCTTTTTCAGACCAATAGTTAACTACATTTACCAACAAAAGATTTAAACATACAGTCAAACCAATGGCATGTAGTATTACTAGTGATTTTCTTGTGAAATACATGATGTATGTGTTAGTCGATGTCCTAGTGTTGATGGTTCTATAGGAAGCTGTAAATGCGAATGCATCTGGGTTATAGTGAGGATGCTACATCTGGATCATCACCCCCCAAAAAAAACTCCTGGTCCTGATGGTTTTATATGCTAGTACATCTGGGTATATAGTGCGCAATACATCTGGGTATGTAGTGAGTACTTGTGTGGAACTAAGTAAAAGGAGTCTTTGTCCTGGTTCCAGTAGCAATTCTACTCGCAAGGACATCTAAGTCTATAGAGTTCTGCACTTCCGATCTCCCAATGATTATTGTTGAACTACTAAAGATTGTTGTTGTGCTCGGTCATGTTCTCGGCATATTATAGTTGCACAAGAAAATGTAAGGAAAATAGCTAGAGCTTGTAAGCATAACTTGTATTATGTTGCTTTTAGCTCATGCCACCTCAATGATTTATGTTATCAAACAAATGCACTCGCTACTATGTTAACTGTGTACTGCTTTTATATGCTTTCTTCATGTTGGAACATCTAAAAGTGTTTTGCTTTTTTCTGTAGTCCATAGATTTGTGCATAACTAATACCACTTACCCGAAGATTGCAACTCACAATGGAGACATCATAGTGCTAACTCCTCACCTATGTATGAAGATATGATCATTCATAAACATGAAAGAAATACCAATCTAGTAGGGGATTGTACTTCCGGTGTGTTTGAAATTTTATTGTACTCATGTCATTGCGATGGAATTATTTAGATGCAACAACCTTAGATTGATGGTTTAAGTTAGTTGTTATATCCAGATGACAAAAGGAACTATGATACATCAGTAGTACTCCATGGCCAACATCAATTAGGTAGTTATCCTACTAAACACACATATCCCACTTAATGAACAGTGGACATAAAATATTCATTGTTCACTGTTCACTGTTGAAGTTGTTATTTATATTTCCTTATATCATGATAAATGTTTATTATTCATGCTAGAATTGTATTAACTGGAAATTTAGTACATGTGTGAATACATAGACAAACAGGGTGCCCCTAGTATGCCTCTACTAGACTAGCTCGTTAATCAAAGATGGATAAGTTTCCTAGCCATAGACATGTGTTGTCATTTGATGAACGGGGTCACATCATTAGAGAATGATGTGATGGACAAGACCCATCCGTTATCTTAGCACTATGATCGTTTAGTTTATTGATATTGCTTTCTTCATGACTTATAAATGTTCCTATGACTGTGAGATTATGCAACTCCCGAATACCGGAGGAACACTTAGTGTGCTATCAAACGTCACAACGTAACTGGGTGATTATAAAGATGCTCTACAGGTGTCTCTGATGGTGTTTGTTGAGTTGGCATAGATCGAGATTAGGATTTGTCACTCCGATTTTCGGAGAGGTATCTCTGGGCCCTCTCGGTAATGCACATTACTATAAGCCTTGCAGGCAATGTGACTAATGAGTTAGTTGCGGGATGATGCATTACGTAACGAGTAAAGAGACTTTCCGGTAACGAGATTGAACTAGGTATGGTGATACCGATGATCGAATCTCGGGCAAGTAACATACCGATGACAAAGGGAACAACGTATGTTGTTATGCAGTTTGACCGATAAAAGATCTTCGTAGAATATGTAGGAGCCAATATGAACATCCAGGTTCCGCTATTGGTTATTGACCGGAGATGTGTCTCGGTCATATCTACATAGTTCTCGAACCCGTAGGGTCCGCACGCTTAACGTTCGATGACGATTTGTATTATGAGTTATGTGCTTTGATGTACCAAAGGTTGTTCGGGGTCCCGAATGAGATCGCAGACATGATGAGGAGTCTCGAAATGATCGAGACATACAGATTGACATATTGGACCATGTTATTCGGACACCAGAAGTGTTCCGGGTGGTTTCGGGTAAAACCAGAGTGCCGGAGGGGTTACCGAAACCCCGAGTGAACTAATGGGCCACCATGGGCCTTATTGGAGAGAGAGGAGGGGAGCCAGGGCAGCCCCCCCTTGCAGTCCGAATTGGACAAGGGAAGGGGGCGGCGCCCCCCTTTCCTTCTTCCTCTCTCCCTCTCTTTCCTTCCCCCTCTCTCCCTCTTGGTGGAATCCTACTAGGACTTGGAGTCCGAGTAGGACTCCCCTCCTTGGGTGCACCCCCTAGGGCTGGCCGGCCTCCTCCTCCCCTATATATACGGGGGAGGGGGCACCCCATATACACACAAGTTGATCTTTAGCCATGTGCGGTGCCCCCCTCCACAGTTTTACACCTCGGTCATATTGTCGTAGTGCTTAGGTGAAGCCCTGTGCCGGTAACTTCATCATCACCGTCACCATGACGTCGTGCTGACGAAACTCTCCCTCGACCTCAACTGGATCAAGAGTTCGAGGGACGTCTCCGAGCTGAAGTGTGCAGATCGCGGAGGTGCCGTGCGTTCGGTACTTGATCGGTTGGATCACGAAGACGTTTGACTACATCAACCGCGTTACTAAACACTTCTTCTTTCGGTCTACGACGGTACGTGGGCACACTCTCCCCACTCGTTTCTATGCTTCCCCTAGATAGATCTTGCGTGATCATAGGAATTTTTTTGAAATACTATGTTCCCCAACACACCCTTCCCTCTACAGCTCTATCATGACAACATTGGCTTTGGTGAGAAGGCTATAGTGGTCGCTCTTAACCAGCACCTCAAGATGGCACAAGGTCTTGGGTTTGTTGGGATGCCAATGGAGCACACGACGCTATGGATTAATACCTAGATAAGCAAACACTACTACATGTAGTGCAAAGGGTCTCTGGTGGTGTCCGCATGCATGCATGATGATGTACATTTTGTGGTATTTGGGCATGGAAACTCTTGATGGCCTGTATATTTTTGTTGAGTTGGTAGATATTAACCCCTCACATGGTGATGGTGAAGTTGTGGTGGTAGGATTCCATCATCTTTTTTATGGTAGTATCATGACACCATAGTAGGTAGGATGAACTTGTGATGACTTAGTATATGAATCATGAATGCTTATGTTGCTTCTGTCCCATAGGTTGTGGTACTTGTCTAGCTTGTTGAGATTTTGTTCTTCTATCTTGCTAGATGAAGTGGTATGTGGCGTACCCAGGGAGGGTTCCAGGAGCCTATGGTTCATGATAGACATGCCATGAACAAGTGAATGGATACAAGAACAGTCGCTATAAAGGATTTAAGACTAGGGAGGAGGCAGATGGCGATTACTACAGGTTTGTTCTCAGGTATGTTCTTAAAGAGAAGAGTAGTCATGAAGAGGCAAGGGTGTATGTCATGTCGGGTTCAATAGGCTGAAGAACATGATATTCGTCGTCTAGTTCGTCATCATTGTCGTATCAGTGTTACATGTGATCGTATTTGACATGAAATGACAACGATGATAAGGATGATACTTATAAGCTTGCCATATTGACGTACAAGATAATAACATTGAGCTAAATGTGTGCAACCGAACACATCGAACAGCTACAGGCCAACCCAAAATCCCAAAACGCGGGAACCAAACATTGAGGCTTTGTTACTTCCCTAATACAGCCTTCTGCTTTGTGGGCAACCAAACATATCCCAGATGCTCACCGCCCGTGGCCTCGCCACAACCCCCCATGTCACCGGCGGCCTCGCCGGAGTCCTGCTTCCCCTCACCCCCGCTCACGCCCGCGCCGGCTGAGGCTGCCTCCTCCCCAGTCCCGCCCCCCGCCCCTTCCCGGTACCCCGTTGGGCGGACTTGGCCGAGCTGGACGATGAGGCCCTCGGCCGGCCGGTGGTCCGTGGAGCGCCCCCGACCCGGCCTGCCTTGCCTCGCGGGGCGAGTGAGCTGTCGGCCCGGCGCGGCAACGGTGTGGACCTCCTGTAGGCGCGCCGGTCGGCTGAATTTACCCCGATGGCTCCGCTCCGGCAAAAGCCCTCCCGGGGATCCCGGACTCCTCGCCACCGCCGCGCTCCGGCGTGGGGCGTCGCTGGGCGGTCCGACCTGGAGGTGCCTGTGTCTCGTGGCGTTCCTCGCCAGCGTCTCCCTCAGCCCGGGCGGCCGGCCGTTCCCCCCATAGTTCGGACACTCCTCCGGCGGGATCCCAACCGCTCCGCTGTGTCTCCCCCTTTCGTCCCTTTATTGCGGCGTTTGGGTCATATTCCCTCTGGTTCTCTCCCCGGCTCTCCCCGCGACAGCCCTGGTCCGCCCTACCTTCGACGCCGGCACCGGCCGCGGCGGGGGCGGCGGCGACGAGGGAAACCCTCGCACCCAACCCCCTGCCTCGCTGGCTGGGCCGCGCACAGGTGGGCCGACCTCGACCTGGGCCTGGCTCCTTGCCACGGTCCCGGCCCTCCCCACGCCGGGCCATCCTCGTGGGCCCCCCTCTGGGGACGGCCCGCCCTAGCGGTTCGGCCATTTGGCTCCAGGCCGGCCTCCCCCCACCCCCCACCCCCTATGTTCCCTCCCCAGAAACCCTACCCGCCATCGCCCGCCCCCCCCCCCAACACTGCCGCCGCCCCTCCCCCCTCCCCGCTCGTGGCTCTGCCCATGACGCGCACATGGGACGATGGGGGCACGCGCCCCAAGCGGCGGGTGGACGACTCCCGCGACCATGGCCGCTCCTCACCCGACGCCGTTCGTCGTGAAGCCGACCTCCGTCGCCAGCTATCTTCGCGCGATGGCCATCGTTCTCCGCCTCACTCTGATCGTCGCTCCCTCTACAGACCGCCGGCCTTCCCCTCGTCACTCTCCAACCTGGGCTGACCGCCGGTCCCGCTCGCCCCTGCCGGCCTCCGAGTGGAGGAGCCAGTGCCGCCACTCCCCCTCGCCCTCCCGCCGGCACGACGGCGACCTCTCTCCGGCTCGCGGCGGCCGCTCCCGCTCTCCAGCTCGCCCTCACCCCGCTCCTCCCAGCACCGTCACGCACGGCTACCAACCGCCCCAAAGCGAGCCGAGCTTCCCACCAGGCGCGGCCGATGCGGGCCGGGGCAAGCAGGGCCCCAAACGCAAGAAGAAGCGGGCGTTAGGCCGTGGCAACGGCCCGGCCGTGACTGCTTCTCATCCTCGTGACCCGGCGGCTTCCGCCTCGACTGCCCTGCTTCCTGATGACCAAGCCGCCGGCCTCGTCAAGTGCTTCAACTGTGGCACCATGGGACACTCTCAGGTGACTTGCACACGGCCGCAGTGCTGCTTCGTGTGTTCCGACCCCGATCACCCGGGTGCTCTTTGCCCTGACCGGCCGGTGTCAGAGGAGCTGATGATGTACGGGCACGGGATTGAGGGCCTCGGCTTCTTCCACATGGAGGTCCCAGATATCCTCCCGCCCTCGCCCTCCCTCCTTGTGATCGTTGCCGTGAAGGATGGGGTGGCATCTCCCAAGATGATTGAGGAAGAGCTTAACCACCTCTACCACTGCACCTGGGACTGGCAGGTCACCCTACTGACGGGCAACCAGTTCTCGGTGGTGTCCCCCGACACCGTGAGCCACGGCTACGGCATCCGCAGCGGCGACATCACCCTTGCGCTCAACAAGCTCGTGGTTGACATCTCGGTGCCTGTCTGGGAACCCCTTGCGGTGGCCGTCCTGGACATGGCATGGATCCTCATAGGTGGCCGCCCAACATTGCGCGCTCAGAGCGGGTCATCCGCAACATATCCCGCATCCTCGGAAAGGTGGTGGTGGTGGACGAGTTGTCCCTCCGTAAGGAGGAGGAGGTGCGAGTCAAGGTTAAGGCCCTTGACTCATCCAAGCTCCGTGCCACCGTCCGGGTCTTCTTCAACGACCAGGGCTTCGACCTCTGGATCTCCCCCGAACCTCCCAACCACATCGGTCGCCCCCGCATCCACGACGACAGCATCCTGGGGGGCGGCCTTGGCAGTGGGGAGGGCCACCACAGCGACCGTGGCCCTCGTCACTCCCACCACTCCGGATCTGAGGAGGATGACGAGGAGTATGAGGACAGCCCTCACCGTGGGCCTGGCAGGGGGTGGCGCTGGGGACGGACGTCAGCGCTGCTCGAAGTCACTGCCTACCTCTGATGGCAGCGACGCTTCTGATACAAGCCTCCAGGTCTGCCCGGCCTCGTCCCCACGCTCCCCAGTCGGCGCCCCTCTCGACTTCTCCACCGGGCCCCCGGTGGGGGTGGCCTCGGAGCCGCCCGCCCTGGCCCCTCCGGTGGCTCTTGCACCGGCTGCGGCGGAGGGGGGGCCTGGGACCCTCCCTCCCCCCTGTTGGAAATATGCCCTAGAGGCAATAATAAATTAGTTATTATTATATTTCCTTGTTCATGATAATTGTCTTTATTCATGCTATAACTGTATTATCCGGAAATCATAATACACGTGTGAATACATAGACCATAATATGTCCCTAGTAAGCCTCTAGTTGACTAGCACGTTGATCAATAGATGGTTACGGTTTCCTAACCATGGACATTGGATGTCGTTGATAACGGGATCACATCATTAGGAGAATGATGTGATGGACAAGACCCAATCCTAAGCCTAGCACAAAGATCGTACAGTTCGTATGCTAAAGCTTTTCTAATGTCAAGTATCATTTCCTTAGACCATGAGATTGTGCAACTCCCGGATACCGTAGGAGTGCTTTGGGTGTATCAAACGTCACAACGTAACTGGGTGACTATAAAGGTGCATTACAGGTATCTCCGAAAGTGTCTGTTGGGTTGGCACGAATCGAGACTGGGATTTGTCACTCCGTGTAAGCGGAGAGGTATCTCTGGGCCCACTCGGTAGGACATCATCATATGCGCAATGTGACCAAGGAGTTGATCACGGGATGATGTGTTACGGAACGAGTAAAGAGACTTGCCGGTAACGAGATTGAACTAGGTATTGGATACCGACGATCGAATCTCGGGCAAGTACAATACCGCTGGACAAAGGGAATTGTATATGGGATTGATTAAGTCCTTGACATCGTGGTTCATCCGATGAGATCATCGTGGAACATGTGGGAGCCATCATGGGTATCCAGATCCCGCTGTTGGTTATTGACCGGAGAACGTCTCGGTCATGTCTGCATGTCTCCCGAACCCGTAGGGTCTACACACTTAAGGTTCGGTGACGCTAGGGTTATGAAGATATATGTGTATGCAGTAACCTGAATATTGTTCAGAGTCCCGGATGAGATCCCGGACGTCATGAGGAGTTCCGGAATGGTCCGGAGGTAAAGAATTATATATAGGAAGTGCTGTTTCGGCCATCGGGACAAGTTTCGAGGTTATCGGTATTGTACCGGGACCACCAGAAGGGTCCCGGGGGCCCACCGGGTGGGGCCACCTGTCCCGGGGGGCCACATGGGCTGTAAGGGGTGCGCCTTGGCCTATATGGGCCAAGGGCACCAGCCCCTATAGGCCCATGCGCCTAGGGTTTCCATATGGGAGGAGTCCCACTAGTGGAAGGCACCTCTAGGTGCCTTGGGGGGGAGGGAAACCTCCCTTGGGCAGCCGCACCTAGGAGATTGGATCTCCTAGGCTGGCGCACCACCCCCCCTTGGCCCTCCTATATATAGTGAGGGAGAGGAGGAACTTGATACACCAGCCCCTGGCGCCTCCCTCTCTCCCCGTTACGTCTCTCTCTCGTAGTATAGGCGAAGCCCTGCTACTGTGACGCCCTGCATCCACCACCACGCCGTCGTGTTGCTGGATCTTCATCAACCTCTCCCTCTCCCCTTGCTGGATCAAGGCATGGGAGACGTCTCCGGGCTGTACGTGTGTTGAACGCGGAGGTGCCGTGCGTTCGGCACTTGATCATCGGTGATTTGAATCATGACGAGTACGACTTCATCAACCCCGTTCACTTGAACGCTTCCGCATAGCGATCTACAAGGGTATGTAGATGCACTCTCCTTCCCCTCGTTGCTGGTTTCTCCATAGATAGATCTTGGTGATACGTAGGAAAATTTTGAATTTCTGCTACGTTCCCCAACAGTGGCATCATGAGCTATGTCTATTGCGTAGATTCTATGCACGAGTAGAACACAAAGTAGTTGTGGGCGTTGATTTTGTTCAATATGCTTGCCGTTACTAGTCTTATCTTGATTCGACGGCATCGTGGGATGAAGCGGTCCGGACCAACCTTACACGTACTCTTACGTGAGACCGGTTCCACCGACAAACATGCACTAGTTGCATAAGGTGGCTGGCGGGTGTCTGTCTCTCCCACTTTAGTCGGATCGGATTCGATGAACAGGGTCCTTATGAAGGGTAAATAGCAATTGGCATATCACGTTGTGGTCTTTGCGTAGGTAAGAAACGTTCTTGCTAGAAACCCATAGCAGCCACATAAAACATGCAAACAACAATTAGAGGACGTCTAACTTGTTTTTGCAGGGTATGCTATGTGATGTGATATGGCCAAAAGGATGTGATGAATGTTATATGTAATGTATGAGATTGATCATGTTCTTGTCAAGGGAATCACGACTTGCATGTCGATGACGAGACAACTTCAAGAAGACACGATGATGGAGATCATGATGATGGAGATCATGGTGTCATACCGGTGACAAGATGATCATGGAGCCCCAAGATGGAGATCAAAGGAGCTATATGATATTGGCCATATCATGTCACTATTATTTGATTGCATATGATGTTTATCATATTTATACATCTTATTTTCTTAGTACGACGGTAGTAAATAAGATGATCCCTCATTAAAATTTCAAGAAGTGTTCTCCCCTAACTGTGCACCGTTGCTACAGTTCGTCGCTTCGAAGCATCACGTGTTAATAGGGTGTGATAGATCCTTTCGTTCACATACAACGGGTGTAAGCAAGATTTACACATGCAAAAACACTTAGGGTTAACTTGACGAGCCTAGCATGTGAAGACATGGCCTCGGAAAACAGAGACCGAAAGGTCGAGCATGAGTCGTATAGAAGATACGATCAACATGAAGATGTTCACTGACGTTGACTAGTCCGTCTCACGTGTTAATCGGACACGGCCTAGTTCACTCGGATCATGTAATCACTTAGATGACTAGAGGGATGTCTATCTGAGTGGGAGTTCATAAGATGAACTTAATTATTCTGAACATAGTCAAAAGGATTTTGCAAATTATGTCGTAGCTCACGCTATAGTTCCACTGTTTAGTTATGTTCCTAGAGAAAAATTAGTTGAAAGTTGATAGTAGCAATTATGCGGACTAGGTCCGTGAACTGAGGATTGTCCTCATTGCTTCATAGAAGGCTTATGTCCTTAATGCACCGCTCAGTGTGCTGAACCTCGAACGTTGTCTGTGGATGTTGCGAACATCTGACATACACGTTTTGATAACTACGTGATAGTTCAGTTAAATGGTTTAGAATTGAGGCACCAAAGATGTTTTGAAATGTCGCGAAACATATGAGATGTTTCGAGGGCTGAAATTGGGATTTCAGGCTCGTGCCCACGTCAAGAGGTATAAGACCTCCGACGATTTTCTTAACCTGCAAACTAAGGAGAAAAGCTCAATTGTTGAGCTTGTGCTCGGATTGTCTGAGTACAACAATCATTTGAATCAAGTGGGAGTTGATCTTCCAGATAAGATAGTGATGTTTCTCCGAAGTCATTACCACCAAGCTGCTAGAACTTCGTGATGAACTATAATACATCAGGGACATATATGATGATCCTTGAGATATTCGCGATGTTTGACACCGCGAAAGTAGAAATCAAGAAGGAGCATCAATTGTTGATGGTTAGTAAAACCACTAGTTTCAAGAAGGGCAAGGGCAAGAAGGGATACTTCATGAAACAGCAATTCAGCTGCTGCTCTAGTGAAGAAACCCAAAGTTGAACCCAAACTCGAGACTAAGTGCTTCTGTAATAAAGGGAACAGCCACTGGAGCAGAATTACCCTAGATACTTGGTAGATTAGAAGGCTGGCAAGGTCGATAGAAGTATATTGGATATACATTATGTTAATGTGTACTTTACTAGTACTCCTAGTAGCACCAGGGTATTAGATACTGGTTCGGTTGCTAAGTGTTAGTAACTCGAAATAAAAGCTACGGAATAAACGGAGACTAGCTAAAGGTGAGCTGACGATATGTGTTGGAAGTGTTCTCAATGTTGATATGATCAAGCATCGCACGCTCCCTCTACCATCGAGATTGGTGTTTGCGTTGAGCATAGACATGATTGGATTATGTCTATCGCAATACGGTTATTCATTTAAGGAGAATAATGGTTACTCTGTTTATTTGAATAATACCCTCAATAGTCTTACGCCTGAAATGAATGGTTTATTGAATCTCGATCGTAGTGATACACATGTTCATGCCAAAAGATAGTAATGATAGTACCACCTACTTGTGGCACAGCCACGTAGGTCATATCGGTATAAAACGCATGAAGAAGCTCCATGTTGATGGATCTTTGGACTCACTCATTTTTGAAAAGTTTGAGACATGCGAACCATGTCTATTGGTGTGTATGCATGAAGAAACTCCATGCAAATGGACCGTTTTGTACTCGCTTGATTTTGAATCACTTGAGGCATGCAAATCATACCACATGGGCAAGATGACTGAAAGCCTCGGTTTCAGTAAAATGGAACTAGAAAGAAAATTGTTGGAAGTAATACATTTTGATGTGTGCAGTCCAATGAGTGCTGAGGCATGTAGTGGATATCGTTATGTTCTTTCTTCACAGATGATTTGAGTAGATGTTGAGTGCATTTACTTGATGAATCACGAGTCTGAATTATTGAAAGGTTCAAGTAATTTCAGTGTGAAGTTGAAAGATCGTCGTGACAAGAGGATAAAAGATCTATGATATGATCATAGAGATGAATATCTGAATTACGAGTTTGGCACAGAATTAAGACATTGTGGAAATTGTTTCACAACTGATACAGCCTGGAACACCATAGTGTGATGGTGTGTCCGAACATCATAACTGCACCCTATTGGATATGATGCATACCATGATGTCTCTTATCGAATTACCACAATAGTTTATGGGTTAGGCATTAGAGACAACCACATTCACTTTAAATAGGGCACCACGTAATTCCGATGATATGACACCGTATGAACTATGGTTTAGAGAAACCTAAGCTGTCATTTCTTAGAAGTTTGGGGCTGCGACGCTTATGTGGAAAAGTTTCAGGCTGATAAGCTCGAACCCAAAGCGGACAAATGCATCTTCATAGGACACCCAAAACAGTTGGGTATACCTCCTGTCTCAGATTCGAAAGCAATAAAGGATTGTTTCTAGAATCGGGTCCTTTCTCGAGGAAAAGTTTCTCTCGAAAGAATTGAGTGGGAGGATGGTGGAGACTTGATGAGGTTATTGAACCGTCACTTCAACTAGTGTATAGCAGGGCACAAAGAGTTGTTCCTATGGCACCTACACCAATTGAAGTGGAAGCTTATGATATTGATCATGAGACTTCAGATCAAGTCACTACCAAACATCGTAGGATGACAAGGATGCGTACTACTTCAGAGTGCTACGTAACCCTGTCTTGGGAGTCATGTTGCTAGACAACAATGAACCTACGAGCTATGGAGAAGCGATGGTGGGCATGGATTCCGATAAATGGCTCGAGGCCATATAATCCGAGAGAAGATCCATACATGAAAACAAAGTGTAGACTTTGGAAGAACTACTTGATGGTCGTAAGGCTGTTGAGTACAGATGGATTTTAAAAGGAAGACGAACAATGATGGTAAATGTCACCGTTAAGAAAGCTCGACTTGTCGTTAAGATGTTTTCTGACAAGTTCAAGGAGTTGACTACGGTGAGACTTTCTCACTCGTAGCGATGCTAAGAGTCTGTTGGAATTATATTAGCGATTACTGCATTATTTATGAAATCTTGCAGATAGGATGTCAAAACATTGTTTCCTCGACGATTTTCTTGAGGAAAGGTTGTATGTGATACAACCGGAAGGTTTTGTCAATCCTGAAAGATGCTAATAAATATGCAAAGCTCCAGCAATCCTTCTGAGGACTGGAGTAAGCATCTCGAAGTTGGAATGTATGCTTTGATGAGATGATCAAAGATTTTGGGTTTATATAAAGTTTATGAGAAACTTGTATTTCCAAATAAGTGAGTGGGAGCACTATAGAATTTCTGATGAGTATATGTTGTTGACACATTGTTGATCAGAAATGATGTAGAATTTCTGGAAAGCATATAGGGTTATTTGGAAAGTGTTTTTTCAATGGAAAGCCTGGATTAAGCTACTTGAGCATTGAGCATCAAGATCTATAAGGATAGATCAAAATGCTTAATAGTACTTTCAAATGAGCACATGCCTTGACATGATCTTGAAGGTGTTCAAGATGGATCAGTCAAAGAAGGAGTTCTTGCCTGAGTTGTAAGGTATGAAGTTAAGACTTAAAGCTCGACCGCGGCAGAATAGAGAGAAAGGACGAAGGTCGTCCCCTATGCTTAAGACATAGGCTCTACAGTATGCTATGATGTGTACCGCACCTGAAGTGTGCCTTGCCATGAGTCAGTCAAGGGGTAGAAGAGTGATCCAAGAATGGATCACGGGACAGCGGTCAAAGTTATCCTTAGTAACTAGTGGACTAAGGAATTTTCTCGATTATGGAGGTGGTAAAAGAGTTCGTCGTAAAGAGTTACGTCAATGCAAGCTTAACACCTATCCGGATAGCTCTGAGTAGAGATACCGGATGCATATAATGGAGCAACAATTTAGAATAGCTCCAAGTAGAACAGTTATTTGGAATAGCTCCAAATAGAGCATGGTAGCTACATCTAGGAGATGACATAGAGATTTGTAAAGCACACACGGATCTGAAAGGTTCGGACCCGTTGAATAAAACCTCTCTCACAAGCAACATGATCAAACCTAAAACTCATTGAGTGTTAATCACATAGTGATGTGAACTAGACTACTAACTCTAGTAAACTCTTGGGTGTTAGTCACATGGCGATGTGACCTGTGAGTGTTAATCACATGGCGATGTGAACTAGATTATTGACTCTAGTGCAAGTGGGAGACTGTTGGAAATATGCCCTAGAGGCAATAATAAATTAGTTATTATTATATTTCCTTGTTCATGATAATTGTCTTTATTCATGCTATAACTGTATTATCCGGAAATCGTAATACACGTGTGAATACATAGACCATAATATGTCCCTAGTAAGCCTCTAGTTGACTAGCTCATTGATCAATAGATGGTTACGGTTTCCTAACCATGGACATTGGATGTCGTTGATAACGGGATCACATCATTAGGAGAATGATGTGATGGACAAGACCCAATCCTAAGCCTAGCACAAAGATCGTACAGTTCGTATGCTAAAGCTTTTCTAATGTCAAGTATCATTTCCTTAGACCATGAGATTGTGCAACTCCCGGATACCGTAGGAGTGCTTTGGGTGTATCAAACGTCACAACGTAACTGGGTGACTATAAAGGTGCATTACAGGTATCTCCGAAAGTGTCTGTTGGGTTGGCACGAATCGAGACTGGGATTTGTCACTCCGTGTAAGCGAGAGGTATCTCTGGGCCCACTCGGTAGGACATCATCATATGCGCAATGTGACCAAGGAGTTGATCACGGGATGATGTGTTACGAAACGAGTAAAGAGACTTGCCGGTAACGAGATTGAACAAGGTATCGGGATACCGACGATCGAATCTCGGGCAAGTACAATACCGCTAGACAAAGGGAATTGTATACGGGATTGATTAAGTCCTTGACATCGTGGTTCATCCGATGAGATCATCGTGGAACATGTGGGAGCCAACATGGGTATCCAGATCCCGCTGTTGGTTATTGACCGGAGAACGTCATCTCGGTCATGTCTGCATGTCTCCCGAACCCGTAGGGTCTACACACTTAAGGTTCGGTGACGCTAGGGTTGAGAGATATGTATATGCAGTAACCCGAATTTTCGGAGTCCCGGATGAGATCCCGGACGTCACGAGGAGTTCCGGAATGGTCCGGAGGTAAAGAATTATATATAGGAAGTGCTGTTTCGGCCATCGGGACAAGTTTCGGGGTTATCGGTATTGTACCGGGACCACCGGAAGGGTCCCGGGGGCCCACCGGGTGGGGCCACCTGTCCCGGGGGGCCACATGGGCTGTAAGGGGTGCGCCTTGGCCTATATGGGCCAAGGGCACCAGCCCCTATAGGCCCATGCCTAGGGTTTCCATATGGGAGGAGTCCCACTAGTGGAAGGCACCTCTAGGTGCCTTGGGGGGGAGGGAAACCTCCCTTGGGCAGCCGCACCTAGGAGATTGGATCTCCTAGGCTGGCGCACCACCCCCCCTTGGCCCTCCTATATATAGTGGGGGAGAGGAGGAACTTCATACACCAGCCCCTGGCGCCTCCCTCTCTCCCCGTTACGTCTCTCTCTCGTAGTATAGGCGAAGCCCTGCTACTGTGACGCCCTGCATCCACCACCACGCCGTCGGTGTTGCTGGATCTTCATCAACCTCTCCCTCTCCCCTTGCTGGATCAAGGCATGGGAGACGTCTCCGGGCTGTACGTGTGTTGAACGCGGAGGTGCCGTGCGTTCGGCACTTGATCATCGGTGATTTGAATCATGACGAGTACGACTTCATCAACCCCGTTCACTTGAACGCTTCCGCATAGCGATCTACAAGGGTATGTAGATGCACTCTCCTTCCCCTCGTTGCTGGTTTCTCCATAGATAGATCTTGGTGATACGTAGGAAAATTTTGAATTTCTGCTACGTTCCCCAACACCCCCCCCCCCCCCCCCCCCCCCCCCCCCCCCCCCCCCCCCCCGCCCGCCTCGCTGGGCACATCGGTCCTGATAACGCCCCCTGCTGAGGTTGATTCCCTTCCTCCTGTTTGGTCATCATCGACGGCCCTGGCTATGCTCGCAGCGGGAGGGGCATCCTCATCCTGGACCCTCCCCCTGCGATCCCCGCTCCACGCCGGACCAGGCGGTGTCTAGGTCCGACGGGCCCCCAGCCCAGGCCGCGCAAGCGCTTCTCCGCCCGGCCCGCCTCTCCGCCCGCCTCGGCCTCGCAGGCGCTGATCTCCGCCCAGCCCGCCTCGTCTCCGTGCTCCCTGGGCCTTGCCCGTGGCGAGGGGTCGGCGGTGGTGACCACTCCGGTGGCCGCCCCCCCTCTCCCGCCCCGGACCGCGGCCTACTCCCAGCGGGGCAGATCGTCCTCGTCCCCGATGACGTCCTCCCGTTGCAGTGCCCGGATTGAGGCATCCAGGCCGGTGGGTAGCCCAGCTCTTCCTATCCCCGAGCGGGCAGAGCTTCGGGCCGCTGCCCGGAACCTTGAGCCAGGTACTCCACCCATTCCTGCTACTCCTGCTACTTGTTCGTTCTCTGCTCTAGAGGCTGCCTACTGGGTCACCTTGCAAAGGTGGCTGCGGATTCGGCTATCGTGTTCCGGGGAGAAGTTGCTCCCCCGTCAGTCCAGATTGAGGCGATTCGCGCGAGGGAGATCCTCGATGGACGTCTGGCGGAAGCCCGCGCGCGTATGACGACCACCTCGGGTACGGCTTCCGGCGCCTCCACCCACATCCCGCCACCTTCTGTGGCTGATCCAGTGGAGATCCGCGGACGTACCCGGTCCTGCACTGCAGCCCTCCGCGCTCAGAGCGCATCACGTGTCTTGGGGTCAAGCAGCCCCCCGATGGATTTGTGATGCGGACCCTCTTCTGGAACATCCGCGGTTTCAGCCAAGACGACCGCCGCCGCCAACTGATCGAGTACATGCAAACCAAGCGTATTGACATCGTAGCCACCCAAGAAACTATGCTTACGGAATTCTCCTTGTCGGAGCTCGAGCATTTGAGCTCCGACCTATTTGCTTGGCACTAGCTCCCTTCTAGTGGGAGTGCGGGATACTCGGGGGGCATCCTCCTAGGGGTGAAGGATGCCACCTTTGAGATTGGTAGCATGGATAGGGGAGAGTTCTTTGTCAGTATGGAAGTATTTGAGCATGCCCTAAACTTCAAATGGGAAATTATAGCGGTATACGGCCCGGCTGACCATCGCCGGTCTGAGACCTTCCTTGCGGAGCTCCAAAGGAAGGTGGCGGCCGCCCAGCTACCGGTGGTGGTGGGTGGAGACTTCAACCTCATCCGGCCGGAGGAGGACAAGAGCAATAATTTGGTCAACTTCCTCCGGATGCAGATGTTTAATGACAGCATCGCGGACATGGGCCTTTGGGAGCTCGAGAGGGTCGGTGCCAGGTTCACCTGGACCAACCGACAGGTGGAGCCGACCCGGTCGGTCCTCGACGGGGTCTTTGCCTCCCCTGAGTGGGACATTAGATGCCCCCTAGCTTCGCTCCGGGCGATCGCGCGGATTGGATCCGACCACGTGCCCCTTCTCCTATCTTCGGAGAACGAACGACCACCTCTCCCATCCTGCTTTAGATTCGAGACCTTCTGGCTGTGCCAACCCGGGTTTGCCGCGGCGGTGGCCGCCCGGTGGCGCGAAGCGCGGGAGGCTCCCCACCGCTCGCTATCGGCCGTTGACTCCTGGCACTTCTGTGCTAAACGGTCACGGCAATTCATGAAAGGTTGGGGAGCTAATGTGGGCCGAGACATCTGTGAGCATAAGAAAGCCCTCCTAGAGGCCATCCAGGGCCTCGATATGCAGGCCGACTCCGCTGGTCTCACCTCGGAGGAGTGGATGCTTAGGTATGATTTGGAGGATCAGCTCACGGTCATCTACACGGATGAGGAGGCCTACTGGCGCTTGCGAGGTACGCAGAATTGGATCCTCAAGGGGGGTGCCAATACCGCTTACTTCCAAGCCATTGCCAACGCACGCCGTCGCTGGAACTCCATTCCGCTTCTCTGGGACGGCGAGAACCTCCTGCAAAGGACGGAAGACATCCGGTCTCACGTTGACAGCCTTTACAGAGACCTATTCTCTGCCTCTCCGCAGGGAGGTCTTGCCCTAGTGCAAGACATCTGGCTGGCCCACTGTTGCGTCTCCCCTGCGGACAATGCGTCCCTTACGGCCCCGTTCTCCGATGCGGAAGTGTGGGCGGCAATTAAGGGTATGAACTCTTCTTCGGCCCCCGGGCCGGATGGCCTCCCAGTGAAGTTCTTCCAGACTTTCTGGGACATGGTCAAACCAGAGGTCATGGCCCTGTTTGAGGAGTTCTTCGTGGGTTCCATTGACCTCACCAGACTGAACTTCAGAATCATTACCCTCATCCCCAAAGTTACCGGGGCCTCAGATATCCGCCAGTTCCGGCCAATTATGGTGATTAACGTCATCTTTCGCATCCTTGCGAAGGGGTTTGCCATTAGTGTGGCCCCTATTGCCGACAGGATCACCCACCCCGACCAGTCGGCATTCATTCAGGGCCAATTCATCCTTGACGGAGTCCTGGTTTTCCATGAAGCTCTCCATGAGGTGCGCTCCAAACACCTCAAGGCAGTCTTCCTAAAACTGGATTTCCACAAGGCGTATGATACGGTCAGTTGACCCTTCCTTCGGGAATGCTTGCTAAGGAAAGGCTTCGATGACCGGTGGATCTCCCGAGTGATGCAATTAGTATCCTCGGGCCGGACTGCGGTGAACATCAACGGCGAGATAGGCCCCTTCTTCCCCATATTCTGTGGGGTCCGCCAGGGCAACCCCTTCTCTTCGTTCCTCTTCAACATGGTCGTCGATGCGCTGGCAGCTATCTTGGACAAAGCCAAGGCGCCTGGCCACATTAAGGGCATTGTCCCACATCTAGTTGGAGGGAATGGGATCTCCCTCCTGCAATATGTGGACGACACCATTATCATGGTGGAAGGCTCGGAGACCGACATCATGAACTTGAAGTTCCTCCTGCTGTGCTTCCAACAGATGTCTGGCCTTAGGATCAACTTCGACAAGAATGCGGTTATGATCTTGGGATATTCCCAAGACGAGCGCCAGAGCATAGCGGACCGGCTCAACTATCAGCTTGGGTGCTTCCCCACGACGTATTTGGGGGTCCCCATTAGCGACTCGAGGCTCACGGTGGCCGAGCTTCGCCCCATGGTGGGGAAGCTCCAAAACCGCATTGAGCCTTGGCAGGGTCGGTGGCTCTCGAAGGCAGCCCGGACAGTGCTTATTAACTCGTCCCTCTCCGGCCTACTCTTGTTCATCATGAGCTTCTACAGCCTCCCGGAGACTTTGCACCACAAGATTGCCACTGTGCAGGGTCGCTTCTTCTGGGCAGGCGAGGGAGACAAGCAGAAATACCACATGGTGCGTTGGTCGGAGATATGTAAACCACGGGACCAAGGGGGCCTCGGGATCATGTCATCCAAACGCATGAACATAGCCCTTCTAACGCGATGGTTGTGGCGGATTGCCAACGGAGAAGGGGGCCTGTGGCTGCGCCTCATTCAGCAGAAATACCTCCTTGGCCAGCCACTTGCCTTCTGCCAGCGATCCGGAGGATCACAATCCTGGCAGTCCATCATCCAGCTCCTACCGATACTACGCATCGGAACATCGATCACGGTTGGATCGGGTACCTCCACAATGTTTTGGTTCGACAAATGGGCTGGGGACTCCCCCCTTGCTGCCTGGTTTCCCGACTTATTCTCCATCACAGTTGATCCTCGGATCTCTGTCGCGACGGCCCTTATTGACTTAGGGCACCTCGTGTTTCGGCGTGCGTTTGGCCCGGCTGAGAATGCGGACTGGCTTGAGCTGCTGGAATGCATAGCGTTGCACGAGCCTGCTCTCGAGATGGGTGAAGACCGCACCAGATGGCGGCTAGAGCCATCAGGGCAATTTTCCACAAAATCTCTATACCAGGCCATTGCACCTTCGATGGGGCATGAGGCTCTCACTTCCATTTGGGAAATTCAGCTCCCTCTGAAGATTAGGATTTTCTTGTGGCAATGGATTCGCGGGCGTCTCCCCTCTGGCGTAGAGGTATTGAAGCGCAACGGTCCAGGGGATGGGCGATGCCCGCTCTGCGGGCCTGAAGAGGACTCTAACCATATCTTCTTCTCCTGCTTGTCCGCGCAGTTCCTTTGGAGCTATTTCCGTGAATTAGTGGGTGGAATCTAGGACCACAACAACTTCCCCGCACTTTTTGCGAAACTCCAGGCGTTGGCACCCCCAATGCGCCACATTGGGTGGCTGACCATTGGCGTACTAGCCTGGACGTTGTGGACTGTTAGGAATAAGCTTGTGATTCAACGCATTCCTCTTCGTCATGCTACTGATACTTTGTTCAAATGGTCTGGTTACTTGCAGCTTTGGCGGCCGCTTAGCCGTCCCCGGGAGAGAGACGCCATCACCGCCTTCATCACCCAGCTTCGCTCGATGGCGCTCAGGATGGCTCCTCTGCTTTCCCCACCACCGCCGGAGCCGGATTAGATCTTCTTCACCTCGTCGCCGCCGCCTTGTTGTGTTGGATGTGTGTGTGGCCTCGATGTTGGGCTTGTTATGCTGTGCCCTCAGCTGAACCTGGGTTTCGTGTGTGACTGTGTGTCGGATTGAGTGCGGTGGCCTTGCGTGAGTGCGTGTTTGTATGGTTGGAACCTTGGTTCTGTATGCTTGACGTTGCTTTATTTATAAAGCGGGACGGAAGCCTTTTTCGATATCTCGGAACATGGCTCAGAGGTTGTATTACCTCAGCTAAGCTCAATAGAACCACAAATGTAAAGTGACGAAAATGATTGCAAGCAACCAAACATGTCCTAACAGTCTAGGGACTAATGGGTTTGCCCCCGGGCCCTCCGGTCACACACACACGCACACGCGCTTGTGTGTGTCTCGAACTCTCGATGCAACAATTTGACAGCGGCAGTACCACAGTTACGTCTTGGGTTGCAGAAGAAACAGACCAGAGGCAAACTCAAACCATGATGACATGCATAATTTTAGATCGTATAAATAAATACACAACTAATTCAAGTGGGTGATCAAGTTGTGTCTAGGGACCAACCATGCAGTACGAAACGCCGGTTTATATCTTGATTTGAAACTAGAGAGTAACATACACCAGCCCCCACGCTCATGACTCTCCCCGCCCCCCGCTCCTGTTCCGCCGTGCGCCGCTCCGGCACCGGTGTCCACCGCGCTCTTGCACCCCGGCTCGTGCCACTCCGGCCGTTCCGGCCACCTCTTCCCTCTCCCAGTCTTCATCCTCCTCCTCCGTGGCCCGTCGCGTGCCGCGGCCATGACCACCAGCCCCAGATCTGTTTCGGCCTTGGCCCGGCCGGAGGGTGAGAGACCGATCGTCTCTGGGCTGGGGCTCTCGGGGGGCTCGGCGGAGTCTGACCCTCAGCTAGCGGTGGAGTCGGCGCCGCGCCTGGAGGCCCCGGTCGAGGCTTGGGAGCGGCCGCCTCCGTCCAAGAAGGAGCTCTGGAGGCTTCGGCATGGCCAGGGAGCGCAGGCGGGCTCGTCAAGGGCCAGGCAGGGTGCTCCGCCGCTGCTGCGCGTGGAGGTGATCCCGGAGCTGAGGGACAAGTGCTTCCGGTGCCTGGAGAAGGGCCACTTCCGGCAGGACTGCACCAATCAGGAGGTGTGTTTCCGGTGCGGTTTGCCCGGTCATGGATCCCGCGACTGCAAGAGGCCGAGGAGTCCGTCCTCTGCTGATGAGCTGATGCATGAGGCTATCGCCAAGGTGGCTCGCCGCACCTCTCCGCGGGTGAGCCCGGATCACCCGGTGGCCCGCGGGGCCGCCCCGCCGCCGCTCTCCTACTCGCTGCCGCGTGCGGCCGAGGTGGCTTGGCCTCGGCTGGCACCCCCTAGGCTCCAGGTGGCCATGGATGCGGATGATGGCGTGTCTGAGGTCTGCGTGGTCCGCCGCTCGCAGTCCACGGAGGAGCTGGAGCGTCGGCTGCGCTTCGCCATGGTCGCCAACGTGGGCAGAGCTCGGAGGAGGCTGGCGCCGCAGCGCGTGCTCGAGATTCTGGCGGGCAGGCTCGACATCTCAGAGGATCAGGTTTCGGTACACCCATACAGGCCAGAAGATTTCCTGGTTGTCTTCACCTCTGCGGCGATCAGGAACAGAGTAGCGGCGTGCCCGGAGGTGGAGTTCCAGGGAGACAGGCTGCACTTCAGGCCTTGGAACAGGCAATCGCAGGCCGTGCATTCGATCTTCGGATTCAAGGTTTGGATCGTCATGGAGGGGATCCCGCCCCACGCCTGGGAGAGGGATACGGCGGAGGACCTTCTCGGCACGGCGTGCAAGGTGGACACGGTGGCACCGGAAACTAGCTCAAGGTCGGATCTTTCGGCATTCAGGCTTACTGCATGGACAGCTAATCCTGAGGCCATCCCTTCCCTCCGCTGGCTCGCCATCCCGGAGCCTGGCTTGGAGGTTCCCCCGCCGCTGCTTCAGTACAAGGTCCTCATCCATGTCGACGCAGTTGCAGACTTTAGAGAGGCTGGGGAGCCGTGGTTCTTGGGTCGCTCCTCCGATAGTGGCCAGAGCGGTCTGCCAGATTCGCCAGATAGTTTCGGTGATAATGGAGGTGGCGCTAGGCCGCAGCAGCGAGTTTGGCAATTTGGTGTGAGAGATGTGCGCGGCGGCGAGCTTGGGCGCGAGGGAAGCGGCGGCGGACATGGTGGCTCGACGATGAGCACGGAGAGGCCAGACTGGCGCCTACCCCCGATGGCCCCCACCCCGGTTGTGCCACATGGTGGGCCCACGGTGCGGGTGCAGGATAGGGTGACTGTCAGGAAATCACCTTTTGACCGTCTTTCGGGTCAGCAGGCGGGTGGGGGCGCCGGAGAGAAGGTTCCCGAGGCTAGTTTGAACAGTCGTGGCACGGTTTCGACTGGGCAGGAGGAGGATGCGCAGGAGTTGCCGTTAGGTGATCGTGGGGTGGCCTTGGCTGTTGTGGGTGTGGATCCCCAGGCCGACAGGATCGCCAGGACTGAGCAGCCACCTCGCCTGGCCCTGTCCCCGAACCGCATGACGACGGATATGTCGATGGAAGTGCTAAGGAGCTGCGAGCCAATGGGGACTCAGCTGCTACGAGCTAGAGAGGACGAGACTGACCATGCGGGGACGGTGAGTCGGGACCCACTGCTGCAGATTCTCTCGGACCGCTCTATCCAAGAGGGCAGTCGGTGACCGGTGGGACCTGTGGGGCCGCCCACGGGAGAAGCGGATGGCGGGAGTGGTGTGCAGCAGGAGGTGGCCCCGGCCTTGGGGCGTGAGCCAATACTGGAGGAACGTGGAGTATGCACGAAAGGTGGGGCCAATGATGGGAACCATGCACATGCAGCATGCATGGCGGCATGCACGTATGGCGCCAACAAGGTTACCAGTGTGGTTTTGGATGATGCTCGGGGGGCTGATTATGGGTACGCCGCAGTGCGGCCAGCAGGAGGAAACGCGGCAGTGCGACCAAATGGTCATGTCTCACATTGAGGCAGAGGCACGCGAAGAGACAGAAGGAATGACCATGCAAGAGGCCCAGGCGTATGGCAAGCTCAAGAGTTTCTGCTCCAACATCATCAAAAAACTTGCTCCCCCCTGCTGAAAGAGGTACAGGCGGCACAGCTGCATCCAGAAGCAGAACCTTTCACACCCAAGAGAGCCACTCGATCGTCAAAGAAGGCTGTAGGAACTAGAAGATCAAAGGAGAGCCAGGCGGAGAATGTGTTGCTTCATGCGCTTGGCATGGTACCAGAGGACCTGGAGGTTGAAGATGGGGTGGTGCACGAGCTCAAGGCTCTGTTCGACTCCCCTTTGAGGGAGCAGCATGTGAGGATCATTGCTGCTCTCTTCGGCAAGACAATCCCATCGGCAGAAGAATTGGAGGCGAGCAACTCGGTGATGATCTCGGTCAACTAGGAGATGGTGGGTGGGGCTAGTGGCCGATCCTCGTTTATGGATCTACACCCCCAAGTGTTGTGCTGGAATGTTCGCGGCCTGAACAATCCGGCAAAGCGCAAGGCTGTTAGAGAGTTTGTGAGCTCGGTGAAGTGTAACCTGGTCTGTTTCCAGGAGACCAAGTTGGATGTAATAGATCATTTCATAGTAATGCAATGCCTAGGGCCGTCTTATGACGGCTTCGCTTACTTGCCGTCCCAGGAAACTAGGGGTGGCATCCTCGTGGCGTGGAATAGCTCCGTGCTGATGGTTGACAACTTCCAGTACAACGCTAACTTCCTTACCGGCTTGGTGCACACTAAGGTTGGGGATCCTTGGTGGATCTCAGTCGTCTATGGGCCACAAAGTGACGAAGAGAAGTGCCAATTCCTGTCGGACCTAGATGCGAGGCGTGCTGGTTGCCCGGGGCCGTGGATGCTGTTAGGACACTTTAACATGATACTAAGGGCCGCGGAGAAGAGTAATAGCAACCTTAACAGATCTATGATGAATAGATTTAGGCAGTTTGTGGATGACCAAGAGCTCAAGGAGATGTACATGCACGGCCGTAAATTTACGTGGTCGAATGAGCGGGCGGTGCCGACCCTCACCAAGATTGATCGGGTGCTCATTTCTGTTGATTGGGAGTTGGAAAACCCCTCTTACCTGCTCCAGGCGCTCTCCACAGGAGTTTCTGATCACGCGCCATTACACTTGTCTACGAGCGCAAATTTCTGCCCTAAAAAGAGGTTCCACTTTGAGCTTTTCTGGACTAGAATGGATGGTTTTGAGGATGCTGTGATAGAGGCCTGGGTGTGTGACGCGTCCATCATCGACCCCTACAAGAGGCTGGATGCTCTGATGCGCAATACGGCTAACCACCTGCAGGCGTGGGGCCAGAGGAAACTAGGGAATGTGAAGACACTCATGAGGGTGGCCACCTAGGTCATACACAAGCTGGACGTAGCCCAGGAAAGCAGAATTTTGCAACGGGAAGAGGTGTGGTTGCGAAGAACTCTGAAACACTCGCTCCTAGGGTTGGCTGCGCTCGAGAGGACAATTGACCGGCAAAGGTCGAGGCTCAAGTGGATCAAAGAGGGCGACGCCAACACCAAGCTGTTCCAAGTTGTGGCAAATGGAAGAAGGACCAAGAACTATATTCCATATATCAAACATGGTAGCGAGATCATTACCGACCAGGAGAGAATGGTGGACACGTTCGCTCAACAGTACAAGCAGTTAATGGGCACGGCTCATGCCAGGGAGCATACTTTAGACTTGCAATTCCTTCAGATGGAACCAAAGGAGATGGGGTCACTTGAGGAGATCATTACGGAAGATGAGGTTTGGCAGATCATCAAAGAAATGGCACCGGATCGCGCACCAGGACTAGACGGCTTCATCGGTGCTTTCTACCAAAGAGCCTGGCAGATTATAAAACATGACATTATGGCTGTGATGCTAAAGTTGTACGTGGGGGATACTAGAGGTTTTGCGAAGCTAAACAAAGCCCACATTATCCTCATTCCTAAAAAGCCGGATGCAGAGGAGATCGGTGATTACCGGCCGATCAGTCTTATTCATAGTATCCCCAAGCTATTCGCTAAGGTTCTTGCGAACCGGCTGCGTAACCGAATGCCGGAGATTGTGGCCACGAATCAGTCCGCGTTTATCAAAGGAAGGCACCTGCATGACAACTTTCTGCTGGTTCGGCAAGTTGCGCGGAAGATTCATGCAAGAAGAGTCCCGGGAGTGTTCATCAAGTTAGACATCTCTAGAGCGTTTGACTCCCTTTCTTGGTCGTTTCTACTGGAAGTCTTGAGGGCTAAGGGTTTTGGACAGAGGTGGAGGACGTGGATCATGGCGATCTTACAATCTGCTAGCACCAAGGTACTGGTGAATGGTATCCCCGGTGGAAGTTTCTTGCACGCTTGTGGTCTGCGCCAAGGCGACCCTATATCACCATTGCTCTTTGTGATCGCCATGGAGGCCCTTACGACGCTTTTCAACAAAGCTACTAATGAAGGCGTGCTCAGCTCTTATAATGGAATATCGGCGCTGCAAAGACTATCGATTTATGCGGACGATGTAGCGCTGTTCGTCAAGCCTTCGAGGCAGGATTTGTCGGCGGTTCGCGAGATGCTGGATTTGTTTGGTGAGGCATCGGGGCTCAAAGTTAACTACCGCAAATCTTCGGCTATCTTGATCCGTGGGGATCAAGAAGATAAGGAAAGGGTGGCCGGATTGTTGCACTGTGGACTTGCCGAATTTCCTTGCAAATACCTCGGTCTACAGCTTGCAATCCGGAATTTAACGCGCGCTGAATGGATGCCTATGCTTGACCAAGTCCGGAAAGTGATCCCTGCCTGGCAACGAGGACTTATTCAGCGACCAGGTCGTCTAGTTTTGGTTCAGTCCGTTGTTGCAGCTAGGCCTGTGCACCACTTGATGATCACTGATGCGCCTGATTGGGTGTTCGAGGAAATGGATAAATGGATGAGGTCGTTCTTCTGGGCAGGGAAGGACAAAAGTAACGGAGGGCAATGTCTCGTGGCTTGGAACCAAGTGTGCCGACCAAAGAAGTTCGGAGGTTTAGGGATAAAGAACATGAAAGCCCAGGCTCTGGCGCTGAGAGTGAGGTGGGAGTGGCTAAGAAGGACTGATCCTAGCAGACCATGGCAAGGTTTAGCTATGGCGGCTGACTGTGATGCAAGAGCTGTTTTTGAAAGCATGGTTAGGATTGAGGTTGGAAGGGGTGACAGCGTCCTGTTCTGGAGAGATAAGTGGATACGAGGAGCTGGAGTGGCAGATATCGCGCCGCGCTTGATGGAGACGGTGCCAAGGAGAATCATTAACAGCCGGACGGTCCTTCAGACTCTTACGGAGAACAGGTGGTACGAGGACTGCGATGCCATGGCTACCTTCACTGCCCAGTTGCAGTGTATGCACCTCTGCCATGCAATCGCCTCGGTGCATAGAGATGCGAATGAACCGGACCGGTTCACTTGGCCGGCGACGAATACGGCGAGCTACTCGGCAAAATCGGTCTATGACCATCTTTTCTCGGGCCTGCAGAAATCACCAACGGCGGCTTGCACTTGGAGAAGCTGGGCGACCTTAAAGTGCAAGTTGTTCATTTGGTTGGCGTTACAATATCGATTGTGGACATCGGATAGACGGGCACGTCATGGCCTGCAAGACCAGTCGTCGCCATGTTTCACGTGTTTGCAAGCGGAGGATAACGTGGACCATATACTGGCCAAGTGCACTTTTGCACAGGAGGTGTGGCAGCGTGTGTTTGACCTGCTCGGACTTAATGTGGTAGGCACTACTACGAATGACACCTTCCCTGCTTGGTGGATGAGAGAAAGGAAGAAGTTTAGTGGAGCGGACAGAAGAGGCTTTGACACTCTCGTGACGGCAGTGGCTTGGACTCTTTGGAAGCAAAGAAATGTCAGGGTTTTCAACAGACAGGAGCAGAAGAAACCTGCACCCCTCATCCCCAATCTTGTGTTTGAGGAAATCACGGCATGGCATACGGCAGGGCTTGGAGCGGGACGTCTACAACGTTTTGTGAGAAGTTAGATTAGGTGTGCTTCGGAGTCGAGTAGGTGTGTGTCACTCACCCTTGATGTTCGCATCAGGGATGGGCTTCTTATACATTAACTCTCTTTTGTCTATAAAAATATGGTACGTTATTGGCGTACTCTCGAAAAAAAAAACTAGAGAGAGTACACCCAAGTGATCCGGCCCTAAACGTGGTCCTGCTCTTGCGCTCCATTCTTCCATTTGTGTAAAGGCGCCAAAAGCCACGACGTCGACGCTGCAACGGTCCACTTTACTAACATAGTTTTATCATCCATCTTCAGTGACATCCGAGCGATCAAACAAACAAAAGCCCAAGAATCAGACCCTCCTTGTTTTCAGTGTGTGTATATATACTCATCAATCAATCAGAGAACAATCTCTCAACTTTACAATATCCGGGACGGCTCCACCACCCTGCGAATTGTTAACGTCAATCGTGGAGCAAACCTTCGTCCCGCGGTTTCCCCTGTCAAAGCTACACCTATCTTTTCTTTTCCCACACACGCACACACAAGCTCAATGGCGACTACTCAATCAATCAAACGCATTGCTCAAACCAACCCTCAAATCAAACAACCATATACACAAGCCGCAGCCACGATCTCCGGCTGCCGCTGCTACGTACGGCCTACGAGATGCTGATCATGGCGGCGGCCATGGAACTCTCCAGGCTGACGCACTCGATCATCATCCCGCACATCTTGCTCATCTCATGCTCCTTCACCAAGGTGCTCCCATGGTCGCCGTCCGTGGCGGCGCACTCGTCGAGGCGATAGCAGGTGACGAGGTGGTCGTTGGCCATGCCGACGGCCTGCATGAAGGCGTAGACCACCGTCGGGCCGACGCCGCGGAGGCCCCTCCGCATCAGGTCCTGGCTGAGCGCCTCGGCCTTGGGCGTCCGCAGCGGCACCTCCCGGGGCGACCGGTACCTGCCGACCATGGGCTTGTAGTTGAGGAAGCCCCAGCAGTACTCGTCCAGCGACCCGAACTCCTCTATGATCTATCAGCAGCGAGGTTCAGACTTGATGTCAGAAAGAAACAGTGGCGGCATTAAGTCTAAGATTAAGAAGAGAAAACAAAGTGGTTGTTGGGTAGATTGAATTGGCTGTCAATGCTGTTCAGGACATCAAGATCAAGATCTGGACAGATATGGCTGACATGGTGGGTGGATGGATGAACTTACTTTCAGTAACTCGTGCGCGTTTTCGACGATGGTTCGGAGCCGGTGCTCCGACAGCAGGGACCTGGCCGGGCTACATGGCCCAAGGAATTTCTTCTCGTTTAGCTTCGACACCAGCAGAGGATCGAAATCCATGAACACTTCCCTGTGAAATGCATGCATGGTGTTTGATGAGATTTGAGCGTTTGGTGAGCTGTTATTAGAGGTAAAAAGGAGTGCTTACCTGAAGGCGTCCCTCTTGCTGAGGATTACAGGCCATGCCATCTCAGCCAGTGCACCAGACAGAACAAGCATCTCAAATAGTTTCCTGTGAATATAAGACTGAAAGTTGTAACTATATAATTAATTTGTTTTTTGAGATTTTAACCTCGTATGATTTTATTAGGCTTAGGGCATACTTGTCGTCGTGTACTGGAACTCCCCACTCTTGGTCATGAAAGGCAGTGTAGCATGGGTCTGTTGCAAATGTGAAATCAAATATTTCATTACTGTCAGGTGAAAGCAAGGTGTCACTCTTAGAAAGTTTGCGAAGATCAGAGCAAGGATGATTTAGACAGAGAGTATTTTAGTTAGACACCAACATTAAGGATCTCTACTCCGAGTACTGTAGAGTGTAGAGTTCATAGTACAGTCAGAATGTTTTTGTGCAAAAAGCCAGAGGCCCCAGCTTAACAGTTAATTAGGTGTATGATCACCAGACATCATCAGGTACTACTGTTGAGTATGAAAAGGCAGCCCAGCTTTTCTAATGCTACAAACAAGTACGTAGTAGTTTGTACGGCTCTCTTGTTGTCCTATACTCTTACAGTCTTACTAAAGAGTACTTGAAAGTAAAGAATGGCACAAACCCACAAATAGGAAGATTAAAGCTGCAAGCAAATTAACAACATCAAGGAACTGCAAATGGAGCACAACCAGAGCAATTAAATACGTTTCCGCTGCCTAATGCGCTGCAGAAAAGATGCAAAGCTCAACTGGCATAAATTTAAAGGGGAGAGCAATGATAAGCACATCAGTATCACCACCACCAAGAGAAAAGGAACAAAGAAGAAGAAAAGATATGTATCCCGGGGCCTGGGACGCCATTCTTTTCTCGGAACATCAGAGAGATTGAAAGCCCCGCGCCACCATCATCGACCTCCTCCGCATCGCAAGTTTGCGACGTAACGCGAAAAATTTCAGGTCAAGCTAAGCCCTGCTCACCACACAGAATTTGTGTTTGCACCTAAAAATTTCTCACTGGCCAATTGCACTGAAGAGAAAAGTTGAGCTCATGCCACTTGGTTTTGTTAAGTCGAGGGTTTAACAACCTGATTAGATTTCAGGAAATATTGTTGCCGACAAGCTAGTGGGTAATGGAAGGAATCCTTTGGGCCGGGGAGATAAAATTGACAAGTACTCGCCGGATAGCGGACGCGCCACCGAACATCTGAGTGCATCTTTTATATTGATTGCGCATTTTGTCAATTGTGCAGCGCCACCAAACGTTTATGATGCCACATGATCTAATTAATCGCAATCATCGATCGCCTCCTAGATTAATGCTAATTATGGTACTAGTACAAGATACCGGAGGTGTTCTCTCTTTCTCCTGGGAGAGGTGAAACGTTCACGTCGGCGCAATAATACGCAAGCACAGGCCGCTGCTGCTTGGCAGCTTATGTCGATGCAGCAGCAGTATCATTACTAATTTGAGATTATTTGGGACAGCTATGTTACAAGGCGGTCTCCGTTTGGACGTGGGTTCACAGGCCGATATAGACGGAGGCAAAGGGTCTCTCTCTCATGAGTATGTACGTACGTACAGTGCGATAGACGTGATCTAGCATGGAGAATACGATGTACAATTCTGTAGCAGACGCGGTGCTGTATTCTGAAAACGTGATGAAATCGGATATATACTTGGGAAACATCACAAGTCACAACGACTCGTAATCCAGCTGGTCCAAAAAGCTATAGCTAGGGCAGGGTAGCTTTGATAAAGAAAGGCCCCGTGTAGAGTTGTGTAAATTTTAAGCTAGCTAGATAGCACGTACGGCTGAATATACCGGCTGACAGTTACTAATTAATGATGCATGATCAGGCCTTGATGACTGAGTCATCAAGGGGTCATCAAGGTCTCGTGCATCATTAGTAACTGTCTGCCATGTATTGACGGCACTTACTATACATTACTTCCCCTAGTTCTCAAAAGCCATCATTTAGACATTGTCCCAAAAAGTGTTTTCCCTTTTTACAAATTTTCGTTTTCTTGACTACTGGTATTTTTTTAAAAAAAATATTCAAGCTCGATATGTGAAGATCATATGCGCAAGTTACATTTTTAACTATGTTGGAAGAGAGACTGAATTTCTGGTTAAAGTTATGCTTTGAGTCATTGAAGACTACTTCCATGTTGGTTTAGTGCATAAAATAAAAAGAATTTGCATTTTTCAAGGAAACAGAAAATACTACGTACTCCTAGTGGCACGGATTTGCGCAGGTTCATTGATTAGTAGTATTAGGGTATTTAGGGTATAGAGGGTATGCCAAAGAGTATATATCATACTAGCAAATTATGTAAGCACTTGCTATTTCTAGTATTAGGGTATAGAGAGTACTAATTGTGTGAGTACTTGCTATTCGTAGTTAGAAAATGAGCTGCTGATGATATATAAAAGCAAATTAATAGCATGCATGATAGCTAAAGGAGAAAGCATGATTATCCACTTGTATACTACTGACTGCATTTAGCATCCCCTTTAATTTGTCCTTGCCTTAATGAAAAGAAGCCATTATCACACATGATTAGTGTCGGGATTAATTTGGAGCACCTACCAGTGTTACGGGTCACCCAGGGGCACCTCGGCGGCCCCGGCGCCGCCGCAGGCTCTCCGATCATCGAACCCAGCGCCACCGCAGCAGCTGCTCCTGCACCGTCCGGCAAAGCGGTGGCCACTTTCCTAGCGGAAGGGGGCCCCGCCGACGACCCGGCGGCCGCCCTCCGCCGGGCAGCCGCCCCCGCCGGCCGGCCGATCCTGCCGGTGGACGCCCGGCTGCAGAAGGAGTCGTCGGAGGCCTCCGAGGCGCACGACACGTTGAGCGACTGCATGTTCCCGTTCTTCCCGCCGCGGCGCAGCAGCTCGGACCGGCGCAGCAGCATGGACGGGAGCGCGCCCCTCGCGGCCGCCGCGGCGGTCGGCAGCCGCTTCTTGGAGTTGGAGGCCTTGCCGTCGGCCGCCGCACGCGGGTCCTCGTCGCCGCGCCGCGTCGTCGGCTGCGGCCTCTCCCTGCCCCCGGCGCCGGCCGACGGAGGCCTCTCCCTCCCACCAGCGCCCGCGGACGGAGGCCTCGGGGACGACGGCCTGCGGGCTGCACCGGCGACCCTGGGCCCCGCGGCGGACATGCCTGCCTGCCTGCCTGGCTGGCTGGCTCCCGTTCAGCTCGCGGTGCTCCGTCGGCCTCGCGTGGACGCGTACGTAGGACGATCAACGAGGAGGCGGACGCGGCCGAGGACGGACGGATATATGGAATGGAGCGATCGATGATGGAGACGGTGGCGATCGAGCTCCGGCGTTGCCGTCTGAGAGGTACAGTGTGCGAACGAACTGCGAGCTGCGGAGTGTGCGGGCTGTTATAAGGTGGCTCTCGATCGCCTTCCCAACGTACGTGGGGCTGGTGGGTGGCGGGCGGGTGCTGGCTACGTACGTACGTTCTGCGCGCGCGCGATCGGTCGAGCGCCGGGCGGGCGGTTGGTGGCGCGTCGAGAGCGCTGTTGCCATGGGAGGTTTTTGCGGGGGAGGACGTGTCAGCTCTCAGCTGAGCTGATCGAAGTACGTCCACGTCGCGGTCACGCCGGTGCGCGGAGGCAGCTAGCTAGGTCTAGCCCAGCCCAGCCCAGCGAAATCTCGTTCTCCTGTCCCGGCCCCCCTGCTGCAATCGATCGGCGGAGAAGGGAGGAGGGACAGAGCACGGCGGTGTGATCCTGCCGTGTCCGGTGGGTGCGAGGTGAGGTTGGCCGATCGATCCGATCCATGGTCCTCACGCACGGCGAGAAGAACGCAACGCGAAAGAGCCAAAGGCAGGCACTGTGGTGGTGTGAGGCAGAGGCCAACCGCCTCTTTGTCGTGCCACGCTTCGGTTCTTGCTGTACAGGTAGGTTGTAAACGAGTAGAGCTCGAGCGAATTGGGCTAGAGTGGACTTAACTTATGCTAAAATTCGAGCGAGCTCAAATTAAGCGAAGCTCACAATCAACCCGTAGAAAGTGGCTCGTACTCAGTTTATATCTCAAGTGGATCTGGAGCTAGTTTTCAAGTGAAATAACTAATAGGTTTTTAAAAATAATTCAGGGCAATTTCTCAAACAAAACAGGGCACAACACAAGATAAGAAACCATTATAAAATATCACTACAATCGAAACGATGACATAATTTTCAAGGTAGTTTGGCTTATTCTCTCCGTACCTAATAGCAAGAGATCGTGCATGAATTAGCAAAAGAAGAGAACAAAAGATGCGCCTCCTCTCAAATTTTGGTCAAAAAAATAAACAACAAGATATTTTACACATGTCTGACCATGTACTATATTGAGGTCTAATTTTTTTTTTCTCCGTGAATAACTAGGTTTCCATGTTTGCTACTCCCTTCAGTCATTTTTAGTTTGCATATAAGTTTTGTCTGAAGTCAAAGTACCTCTAATTTGACAAAACTTATAGAAAAAAAGTATTGACATTCACAATATCAAATCAATGTCATTAGATTCATTATAGAATGTAGTTTCATATTATATATATTTGGTATTGTAGATGATACTTCCTCCGTCTCATAATGTCAGATGTTTTTTGACACTACGCTAGTGTAAAAAATTGTCTTCCATTATGGGACGGAGGGAGTAGTTTTTAAGATAAGTTTGGTCAAAATTTGCAAAGTTTGACTCGACACAAATCTTATATGTTGAGTAAAAAGAACCGGGGTACTAGATAAATGGAGAAAAATCATATACTACAACATATATGAATAAATTATCATATTTCCTTCTAATATAAGGATTGTTTTATATAATTATATTATATCAATCGAGCTACATAAGGTGACCATACTCAACTCATTTATTTATTTTTTTGAGTCGGTCTCGGATCGAGCCAAAAGACGATTCTGATCTCAAGCGTCCCACGAGCCACTATCTTTTCTTGTAGCCTTATACAGTATATAGGTAATCTGTTTAACGGGCGTTATAAATAGAACTCCAATAGCTAGCTGACGTTCCTCCATGGGAGTAACCCGAGCGGACGATTGTCCCACACGACGTAGGAACAATCAAACGATCTCGTTTGCTCAGAAATACGTCGCAATCTCTCACTAAAACTAGCTCGCAGCTATTATCGTGTCCAATCTGGACCATGAAGCCAAGTTTTCCCTGTAACGCACCACCGAGCCTTAGACACTAGGATTTTGACTTGAACTAAAATAGCTAAACAACATAAAACATATAGCCATGATATATATAGTAAAACTTCCATCATGTTCAAATGGATCATGTATTCTCCATCCCAAAAAAACATATTATAATTATCAAAAAAACGTCAAGATAACTAGTTTTATACCTGCCAAGGTTGGATGAGATCAGGGGCGGATCCAGCCCAGCCCAGCGCCCCGGGCCCCCTTTGTATGCTGTAGCAGTTGCTACAGTATTTTCCCTACAGCCCACAAAGAAAATGGGCCTCACGCCCCGGGCCTGCCCCCCCCCCCCCCCCCCCCCCCCCCCCCCCCCCCCCCCCCCCCCCCCAGGCCTGGGGCCTAGATCCGCCACTGGATGCGACCCTTACATTGGGAATGGCTGACCGGAGCTGCAAAACTTCAACCCGCTGTCTGAACAATTGCAGAACCACAAACCGGTACTAACCCACACAAAACAACCAGAACTGTAGAGCACGAATTAGGGGGGATCAGAGGCTCCTTCTCGTGAATCCGGATGAACTTAGAGAGCAAAGGTAGTAAGTAACTCTTGGATCTCTAACAATCGTGTTGCATAAGCTTGTACCTGAATGCTTTGACAAAAGATTTTTCTAAAGGATGGGGGAGATGAAGTTTTACAACTAGAGACAACCCCTATGGATAGCCGTGAAAAGAAGCTAACTTTGGGAACCGATGTAGGTGTGAACCTAACCAGCTTCGAGAATTAATGGGCTAGCTTCTGGAAATTTATTAAAGGGGGCATAGCCCACGGTTATCCCAACCTCTCCTAGCCAAGGAGTGAGCAGTTCAAATTCTATTCTCAGTGGCTAACCATGCAAAAAAAAACTTGACCGTGAGAGGAGCCCAAGTCCTCCACACGATCCTGTTCATAGAAGTAAGTGTGGGACCAAGAAATTGGGCTTTGTCGGCCGATTTTGTCGAGTAGGTACCACTGGCCGCCAGCCTCCAGAAGATTACCTCCTCCACATCGTTGTTGAGCTGGACATGCGAGATCATTTTCGAAAGCTCAAGATACTCAAATAAATGCTCCATGGTAAAATCGTCGGTTAACTTGATCTGTGGGATCCATGCATTGACTGCAAGAGCCTTCCCAATTGTCCATTTCTTCCTCTTGGAGACTTCATGGACAAGTGGGGCAATGTCTTTCGGCCTCTTACCATTCAGCCATGGCGAATCCCAGAAAGGAGCCTTGGCCCCATTGCCAATGGTGATACTAGTGCATGCGTAGAAGAGCTCCATATCGACAACATCGCAAAGATAGCCCATGCCCACCCAAAGCTTGCTCGGAGTCCACTCGATCCAAGGCCAACGTAACCGCATTGCCCTTGCGATTTTTTCTAAGTTGAGCACACCAAGGCCCCCAAGGTGAGTGGGATGGCCGGCCGTTTCCTAGTTGACCTTGCATCTCGCACCAGTGGTCTTATCGGACACTGCCCAAAGGAAGGCCCTTTCCACCTTTTTTGACACTACTGAGAACTTTCGGTGGGACGACAAGAGGGGTGGTGTGGTAAGTTTCCCAGAGCGGTTCAGCCAATCGTGGTGACGTTTCTCCCCTGACAAGATGGGAGCTTGGTCGCGATCTTTTCTTTGAGCGGTTGGAAATCCAGACTCTTTAGCTGCCACACAAAGAGAGGTAGGCCAAGGTATTTGATTGGAAAAGATGTTCTCGTGGCCGGCAAATTTTGAAGGATGTCGTCGACGTTGAGGTGTCCACATCGAATAGCAACAACATAGCTCTTCTGGAAGTTGGTCGAAAGCCCAATGACCTCGCCAAAGGAACTCAGGATGATCATAAAATTTTAGATGTCTTATTTGGTAGGAGCAACAAAGATCGCGGCGACGTCTACGTGCAGCGAGGTGCGGAAAGTGGTCCCTCGCCCACCGTTTACCCACGTCGAGGCAAACAACAACGGTGACTGAGGGCCGCCTTGCCGCAATCCCCTACCATGTAAGATCGTCGCTGCGGGGGGGGGGGGGGGGGGGGGGGGGGGGGGGACACACGATAAGGATGTGGATAGTAATGTTGCAATATAGTCCTGAAAATGGCACGGAAACCCCTTCTTGACATTATGACGACTTTGTGTTTGTACAACATCCGCGTTCTTTAAAATACTACTCCCTCCGTTCATAAATATAAGTCTTTCTGGAGATTCTACTACAGACTACATACGAAGCAAAATGAGTGAATCTACACACTAAAAAGATTTATATTTTGAAAAACGGATGGAGTATAAAGCATGTATATTTATGGAGGCTGCCCCGCTAGAGTTGCTCTAGCGTATGAGAAACGGTTGGACACACTGAACTTTAGCTTTAAACACAGCGCACATGAACTTTAGCTTCAAACTGCACAACCTGGCTCACTGTTGACTTGTGATGGGACAGATGAAGCGACGAACTGTGCGCCCATGAGCCGTTTCACCTCATAGAGTCCCAGGGAATTTAATTTGGTTAGGTACCTCGTAGCCATCAAACATTTTACATGGCAGGGGCCCCGCATCATGGAGTCGCATTTTATACGAACAGTGTTCCCTTTATGCTGCCGCCCAACATTTTTGTATCACAACAATATCTTTGCCGGGTCATACCTCCAGGGCTCTAATCATGAGCACAAGGTTGTTCCATACCTCTTTGCAGTGGGGGCCTTGGTCTCTATGGCCTCCCAAAAATCTGCAAAGGGAACACGCTTACGACGAGACGACCATTACCCACTGACAAGAGCGGCCAAATCGGAACACTTTTATAGCATAATATCCGATAATTAAAGAAACGTCCATGACACATGTTGTCCTACGTTAACCTGCAGCACTCCTGGTTTTGGACATCATCATGTGGCTAAGTACACAAGTTTAAGTGGAACCAATCAGTGGTGCATATGTTAGGGTGGGTGTTTAGGTGAGGTTATTAATCAGTGCAGGCATAGATTGGCCTCATTGGAGGGTATATAAATAAATAAATAAAATATTGTGGACTTTGTCCACTATATGTTTTTGTTTAATAACATTGTCTACTAGGAGTAGATGTTTGGTTGTGAGCATAACGAACTCTCCATGTTTAGTACTCCCTCCATTTTTATATACAAGGCCACAAACTCAGATTACAGGTACCAACGTAAAATTTAATGCCTGCTTTACAAGTCAACTTTTTTTCTTGTTTACTGGAATCATTAATACTCTGCATGCATACAAAGAAACTGAGTGGAGGAAGTAGCTGACTGTCATTATGACTGCATGCATACAAGTATTAAACATGTTGTTAGTACGAGAAAATATCATTAACTGTGCCTCGATTACTGTCCGTGGCCTTGTATAGATGCAAAATGTATATTCCATAATGGCCTTGTATATAAAAATGGAGGGAGTACTATCAGAGAATCAAGTAGGCTAGCTCTTGCCATCGGTCGGTTCGCCAGTCCTATGGTGGGCGTCTTAATTAATCCTCGCATTTTGTTTATATAAATAGCAGGTCTGCGCATCATCATGTCTCTAAATAGCATGCTCTCTTTAGATAAATTATACAGCATGCTCATATAAGAACCAAAGGTATTTTCCTACGCAGTTTCTGGCAACCGGCTGCCGATTTAGGGCTAATTAACAACAGCCGATAGTCTAAAGTTGGGCTAAAGCTTATTAGGTGGATGCTTAATGCTCCCATGCGAGGCCGAACAATTCCTGAAGCGATGCATTCTCACTAAGTCGCCACGCGTATACAAGTGACCGACGTGCTGTTGTTCTTGTTGAGCAGTCTGCGTTGTGTATGTAAGACCAAGTCGCCAAAGACCAGATGGGACCTTTCCACAATTGCACCGAGAATTGACACTATTTTTCTCTGCGTCCACACGATCGACCCAACTCCATTTTGACTCCAGGTTTTCTGCATCGTCATTACCAAATGTGATGGGCATAGTTCTTTAAGCGCAGCTATAGGAATTGTACCAAATAAAGCTTGTAACCAAGGCAACTACAGGTTCCACAAGTGGCATTGTACTTTAAGCGCAGCTACAGGTAAAGTAAGTACAGGCATTCAGGTTATCAGTTTACTTCGACTCGATTGAAACGTTGAGCGGCAAGAGCTGTCAGCACAAGTGCAGACGTGAAAGCACGCCATTCTTCAGTTGAATATATAGACCGACCCTTCATAAGATTCGGAAATGGCACCTGTGAGAACAAGAAACCAAGTTACAGTTAAGACATAAATCAACAAACCGTTAACACGTATGATAAGCTTGTCAGCTAGAGATGGCATGGTTTACATGTGATCTGCTGTTAGCATTCAACGACAGAAGAAAAAAAAATACTGCAGAAGGATCAACAGAACTAACAAAGAACATACATCTTCAGTCTATCCAACATGTCGTGTGATTATGTCCGGGTAAGATCCTCACAAGCACTTCACATGCTGCTTCTGGTTATTTCCTATTACCAGGTAGGGTTGCCGAAGAGGTGGTAAGTGGTGCCTAATCGGCAAATTGCTGACTAGGAGGGACATTACTACAAAATAGGGGTTGTGTTTGTTGCACAATTCTCCAGAACCTGAGGTTTCATGTATAAGGTAGGAGGACATGCAGTTCTCTGCAATTTACTGTAAAAGCTGTTTTCAACATAATAGTAGACTAGAACAAATTGCCATCATGTATTTGTTCAATATAAGTCTCCATGACCCTCTACAAAAAAATATGTGCATGTCACAACTGAGGTAGCGTTGTGTCGCATCTAATTCATGTCAACCCGGTCACATTTAACAGTCAAGGTATACACTTTTGTTAGTAATATTTGTAACAAGGGGAGTAAGTACAGGGATCTGCTGTGACAACAAAAGGCATCCTAAATATTTACATTAACAAAATATTGAAAAAGAAAGGTCTGATACTTTTTGATAGGCTAAAAACGCAACAGAACAATTGATACAGAAGTTTAGTAAAGCATACCCCATAAGTCCTCTTCCATGCCACTTTCTTGGTGTGATTGTCAAGTTCATTGGTGATCCCTGACGAATGATGAGTAGAGATACTTGATTATCCTCATTGGAAACGGCTTCAGAAACAAGCCTTTCTTGCAGTCTGCCACCAGCCTCTACACTCCCAAACTTCACTATCTCATCCCCAAGCAGCAAGCCATCCAAAGCAGCAGGAGAACCATCTGCAATGTCATCAATTATGGCAAAAGGAAGTCTGGTTACCACATCCTCTTCCATAGGATCATTTTGAGACAATCCACCATGCAGTGGAGCTGATATACCTGCATGCGATCAAATATGATGGAGATCAGCAACTTTAATTTCCTTACCATTATAATTATTATAATTTAATTCATGCTTAAGAATGGGCCTTGTTCCATGCAGTGATGATTCTACATGTAAGCTATGGGGTCAGCTGACTCGACAGTCTTTTTTCATTCACCGTTAGGTTTAGAGAGTTTAGTGCACTTGAACACACAGCATTTTGGTGCTGCTGTCGCCACTAGTTTCAAGGTAACTGGATGTTTAACACGGCAATGTGCAAATAATGCGATGGCATCCATTGGTCATCAGTTTGTGTTCACACAGTAAAAATAATAATTCTTAAAATGCTAAACCATTTTGTAACTGAGGGTATTTCAAGTGTCAGTGTTAGTGAGCATGAGTAAATTACAAAGTGTTGGTGAGGTTATAAAGATCATTTGAAGATATGTCATAAAAGAAAGCCAAGACACACCACAGTAAAGAGTAAACCAAGAACTTGAGAGACCAATACGAACTTTGAATATGTCCAATCTCACAGATTTAATTTAATCTATCCATCTCCAAACATAGGTCAACTTCAGATGCATGTAGTCAACCTTTTTGAAACTTTGACCAGTATAAGAAGGATATAGAATCACCAAAACTAGTTTCATTCGATTTGTTTTGTAGAGTGCTTCCATAATACATGAGTTCTATGTATTATTTAGCTACTAGTATATTATGATAGAAATTAGTTACAGTCGTGCATTGGAGTTCCAAAAGTAAAGAAATGTCTAATTTGTGGACAGGAGTACAGTACTTACGGAAAATAAGATATATTTATTTTCATGTGTTCCTTATAGACATCTGAGAAGATACAAATGGCAGATCTATAAGCTTGGAAGCACATTTCCCATCATGACAAGTTAATGTGACCACAGAGCCACAGAGTGTCCAGTACTTACCAGAACTTCTTGGGATTGATTGCTCATTTCTTGTTAATTTTGTAGAGTGTAAAACTTCCAGATTCTTCTCAATTTTGCTTGTAACATCCTTGTGGTCATTCCTCAGCTCTGCAATGTACATTATACAGTGTAAGTACCAAATATACTTTACAGCACGCTGAGAAGATTTAGAATATACACACTATGATGATGTGCAATGATTAGTTCTTGCCAGTCGGCCTAAGCCCATAAGCCAAATCTGTAAATGTACTCAGCAATGAAGAAAAACGATGATCCTGAACTTACAAAAAAAGGACAACTCTTTTTTTTTTCTCAACACTTAACGCCCATCAGTTCAGCATAAGAGATAACACTATGCTTCACCCCTAATCTCCTATGAATGTTCTATATTTACTATCAGTTCACTACTGATGCCAAAAGGGCATGCCCTGATATCCAACTTGCTGAACACTCGCCAGGCATAGCTCATATCAGGGCCACCTCCCAACACCCAGAACTCACCACCCTCGCAGGAGAAGCAATTCAACTACAACTCTTGCATCCCCATTACTGGCCACAAATGTCACCGTATTTGCAAAAATCAATTCATAATCCCGGACCATGAATGGAGCACCATAAGGTGCACGGCATACGCCAAAACAAACGCAACGCGTCAGCAGTACATGTAGCCATACGGTAGAAACAAGCGCATCGATATGATAAGTAGTAGGACGAGAATCCGAGTGAGAGCATACCACCGAGCTTGCGGCGCTGGGCGAGGACGGCGGGGATGTCGATGTCCGCCCTGGGGAAACCCTAAGCCGAACCAAAACAGCCGCGATTAGCAAACTATAACCCGTCGAGGAAGGAGCGGAGGACAACGCAGAGGGTTCATGCTGCTAGGGTTTAGGGCGCGGGGGGAAGCGAGGGCGCGACGGTACCTCGGCGTCGACGAGGGAGCCCGTGATGCCCGCCCCGCCCGGCGCGGAGAGGGCGGCGATGATGGCGTCCATCTCCGCCTCCAGCGCCGACCGCCGGTCCATCAGCCTCATCGTCTCCGCCTTCACGTTCGGCGCCACCATGATCCCTCTGTCTCTCTCTCCCCTCTCCGCTGCGGTGCTGTTCTCTCTCTGCGGCGGCCGAGGGAAGAGGGGGACTGGTTTGCGTGCGGCGCGGGTCGGAAGTCTCTACTCGCGTCCAGTCGAAGCGTTGCGGACCGTTCGATCTAAAACCAACGGTCGCGATCGGACGGGGCCAAGTAAATCTGGTTCGGTTCACACGGAGCAAAGTGGTCTTGTTCCTCCAGAACCCTCTGCCGTGCGGCGCGGTTCCTCTTTCGTTCAGAAGGCAAGAGCGATTTTGGATCCGGGGCCTCCAGCTCCCGCCGCCCTCTCCCGCCGAATCCCGGAGCTCCGTTCGTCGGTAAGCCCCGCCGGCCCTTTCCCGTGCCCATTCCGTGACATGCTAGTCTGTACCTCGACCGATGCTGAGGCGTGGTGCTCTTTGTTAAAAGAATTCAAGATGTGATCCTAGCCTTGCTCACCTTCGATACTGATGGGCGATTTGGGTAGCCGGGACTAGGATGATGCTATCGGCTCGGTATCCGCGATTCTTCTATGTATTTTACTGCTCCCTGCTGTTTAGGTGGTAGTGTTACTTTAGCCTGAATTGCCGTTGATTTCTTGGGGGGGGTGAATAGGATGATTGTTGTGCGACGTGGGGTAGGAAATGGAATTTTCGGCGCAGTCCCCTTGCCGGATTTCTACATAACCGAGCGTGTGTATCTGGATTTACCATGCGCAAATCGCATGAGGCCGTATACGGGAGTTTGTGACGGTAGAGTACTGAGGCTTCTTGACATTGTCAAGTAGTCAAATTCAGAGGCATATATTATCTACAAATGCTTGAAGCGCATGCTTAATCCGTAACCCTGTCGGAAGATGCTCATTGCCAGCTTTCGCTTCTCCAACTCGAGGGTGATGCACAATACCGCAAGCAAAGCTGTGCAATAACTTACTGCCTGAGCTAGGCTGCCTAGACATTTGCTGTAGATCCTTCAAATTTGAGGATGGTTAAAGTTATACGGTCTTAATATAGCAGGCCGCCCTCTTTTACAAAAAGGTTGTCTATGCAAAATTGCCAATCATGGAACACAAGGATCTGTTGTTTCCCTTGATTTTGATTGCAAATCATGGAATTACAAAAGGCTCCATTTGGATTGGTTTGTTACCTCAACATCCCGAATGGTGTTGACAACACTGTTAGGGTACATAGCCAATTTTGATTGGATAGGATATCTATTTCGCCATTGGCCCTTTTCTCTCCTGCAACTATTGTAGCTGTGTTCTTCTTCTGAGACTCCTGTTATTGCCACAAGGAGCTAGTATGTTGCTATTATGTTCCATTGTCTGGATACTGTATACGCTGCAAGTGATCATACAAAATTGTGCTGGCATACACTACTTGGCTTTCGAATTGGCTGAATTCTGAACTTGTTGAAATTGGTGGTCCCACTATGCACCACATAATCTGATACTGGTACTTTGTTGCCTTCTAAGAGCCGGGTAATGAAAATTGTGTTGTCTTCTAAAAATTACACTACTAGGTTCAGGGTTCAAAAACATCCATGGTTCAGATTCCGTGATGCTGTTGATTTCCATTATCTGAATACTGTTTACACTGAACATGATCATACAAAAGTTCACTAGCAGGTGGTACTACTTAGCTTTCAAATTGGGTATGTTCTGAACATGTTGAAACAAGTAATCCGAGCACATAAATGAATTATGTGTAGGCTTTTCAAAATCCAGGTAACGAAAACTGTGTATCTTCTAAAAATACTAGCAGGTGCAGTGTTCTAAAGCCTCTGTGATTCATCCCTGAACAATCAAGCTGTTGGTCTTGCTGCCCCGTTTTGTTTTGACATTTGACACTGATGTGGTACCATTACGATTAATTTCAGAGGAGATGGGGAACAGTGCATCTGCGACAACCGTCGCCCCAACTGCAGAAGAAAAAACCGGGCAAGCTCCAGCGCCTGACACGAAGCCGAAGAAGAAGATATGCTGCGCCTGCCCCGACACAAAGAGGCTGAGGGACGAGTGCATCGTGGAGCATGGCGAGGATGCGTGCGGGAAGTGGATCGAAGCCCATCGCCTATGCTTGAGAGCCGAAGGGTTCAACGTCTGATACGTTTAAGAGCGTCGCACTTCTGAACGACGAACAATGTCGGTTAACAGTTTGATCGCTGGGCATTCCAGTTTGCGGGGAGGGGTGTTCTCCCCCCTAATAGGCATTCAGCGCCACAGATGATATATGGAATTTTGTTATAAATGGTACCGTGTTGGGCTTTCTCCAAACGGTGTCATTGTTTGGAGACATTCTTGTTTCTTCTTGTCTGCTGGTTGGGCTGGATTTTTCACTGAACTAGATGATACCCCGCACGTTGTTGCGGAAATATTTGCAATACATTTCGATGATATGTGATTTCTATGGAACGTGAATAGTGATACTATGAAAACTAAAATTGCAAATCCATATGCTTTATTGTGTTTGATTAATGTATTGTAAAATATCTAATATATGTTTGCATGTTGAGGTGGATATTTCCATGTGCATGAATGCATGTTGTGGTAGGCCTTTTGCCATGCATGTTGCTTGATGACGTGACATGCTTGCATGTTGAGAGAAATATGTTAGTGGGAGCTAGCTATTTAGATATAGAAGATTATCGTGCTAGCATAGTAATGCTGCTTACGGTCCCCCGTTTGTAATTCTATTGCCGGCGCCTGTTGCCTGTTGCCTCCTTTGGCTGAACGGAGCAGCACCACACGGTGTTGTGGAATATGTGCTCGTAACGTGTGGATGGGTTGTGCACGCCGTCAGCTTTTTATTTCTGGCGGCGGGGGCTGCGTGGGATGTAAGCAGATGCTGAACTTTGAGTAGACGAGTTTACCTGCGACGCTGCCGACGCAGCCCGTTGGTTCGCGAACGCTACCACGCGAACTGATTCGTTTGTGCGTGCGCCCCTGGGTTTTGTGTGCACGGGTATGCCAGTAACTTCTTTCCCGGAAGAGTTGGCAGGAAAGAAAAAAATGCGAACCAACTTGGGCCTCTTTGATTCACATTTTTTTTTCGGTGAAATTCTTGATCTGTTCATAATCAAATCACGACATTTTAGATATCACAAGAGATATAACAAAAAAAATACAACCAAATATGTGGACCATCTAATGAGGAATACAAGCACTGAAGTGAGTCGAAGGTGCGCCACCATCGTCGTCCTCCCTCACTATAGTTGGGCAAACTTTATGGTACTAAACGGTTGGGAAGTCGTCGTGCGAAAATCTCACAGGACCAGTGCCCCAGAGCAGCAATCATTGTCGATGAAGACCAGCACCGACCCAATCTCGTGAAACCACATAGACACTCCTCCACACGCCCTCCGACAAGGCTAGACGTATCATTGAGACGAGGATCAAACTTGAAAGACATTATTTCTACTAAGGGGCATCGCCGCAACCACACGACCTTAACCAAGACGCTAAACCTAATAAAAGCGAGAGTGGGGTCCCTCCGCCAGTGAGAGCCCGAGGTCCTCCACACCTCCACTGCCCAAAGGCATCGAAGGTGGAGAGGCCCGACGGAGACACTAGTGGGAGGAGGAGGAAACCTAATTGTCTAGGAGTCTTTTTGTGGTGAGCAAAATTAGGGTGACATGCCAACTTGAATCCTATAAGATTAGCAAACTATAAAAATTTAGACTGGAGAGTGTTTAATACCACACGAAAAACAAATGATGGCGAAAAAATGATCTACGCGGGATGTAAATTTTCCTCTAAGATAGCGTGCAAATTAGTCCTTCGAATGTTTTTCTAAGGATTCTAATCCTACAAATCAAATACTATATATAGAGAAAATTATAAGGATACACGTCCTATCCTATAAAAATTCTGCTCCCTCCATTACGTAACGTATGGCATATTTTGTTTTCTGAAAGTCAAACATGTCTTTTTCTTGCAGATAGTTTACATTTGACAAAGTTTATACTCCCTCTATTGCTAAATATAAATCTTTTCAAAGATTTCAATATAGACTACATACGAAGCAAAACGAGCGAATCTACACTCTAAAATATTTCTTGCAGATAGTCTACATTTGACAAAGTTTATACTCCCTCCATTGCTAATATAAGTCTTTTTAAATATTCCAATATGTACTACATACGAAGCAAAATGAGTGAACCTACACTCTAAAATATGTCTATATACATCCGTATGTAGTTTATATTGAAATCTCTAAAAGACTTGTATTTAGAAACGCAGTGAGTACTTCATGGGATATAAAGTATAGACATCTAAAATACAAAAAAAAAAGAGTACACTTCATGATAAATCTAATAACAGTGGTTTTTGTACTGTGAGTATTGATTTTTTTAATTCATCAAACAAACTTTCAAAAAACAAAATATAAATTCTTTTAGGGTGTAAATATAAATTATATTGTGGAACGGAGCGAGTATAAAAAATGTATTTTTTTAATCAAAAGGAGGCGTCGGGTCGGGCCCGACTGGAACAGGAACACCCACCGGCCCGCGGGTTCCCGACGCCAACGCCGCCACCCCTCCCCCAATAAATCCAGCCGGACCCGAGCCGCAGAGACACCCACCCCACCCGAGGAGAAAAGAAAGGATTTTCGTTTCGTTTTCGTCCGCTTCCGCCCCCGCTCCGTCGTCCTCACGCGACCAGCAGCTTGACTCCCTCCCGCACCGCACGCACGAGCAGCAGGAAGATGCAGATCTTCGTCAAGACCCTCACGGGGAAGACCATCACCCTCGAGGTCGAGAGCAGCGACACCGTCGACAACGTCAAGGCCAAAATCCAGGTGCGCCGCCGCCGCCGCCCCCTTCCTAATCCTTTCTAGGTCTACCCGCTGATTGGTCCGGTTTGATTTTGCTGAGGCGATGCGTCCGGTAAATCGTTGGTGTGCCGCTCCTATCCCGCCCGGGGGCCATCTGGTTCTGCCCTAGTTCTTTAGACGGCGTGCTGTTTCTGCGCATGTTTGTTAGGATTTCAGCTTGCGCTGCGTTTATTCGGGCAGGCACTCGGAGTTGTGTTCAGGTTTCCTGGCAGGGATATTATCGGGCGAAGTTCGGATTGCCCGAATCAGGGCAAGCATGCCGGGACGTTTTTAGCAAACTCTGTAGGGTTTCTTTTGCGGGGCTGCGCCTAAAGTTGTATGCAAGGGTTCACCCCTTTCTTCTGTCAAATTAGATTAAACAAATCCCTTTTGGTATGCAAAATTAGAACAATTAAGGTAGTTCCTCTTTGTGAAGCTGAGACTGTAGTTGTATACAAAGTCTATCATTGTGTTGTATAGTGGGTATCTGATTCAGTAACAAATTACAAAAAGGAATACCATTCTTTGTTGTGACACATGGATATCTCACTTGATATCTTGTGCTGGTGCTGCTCCTTGTGATAGGGTAGAATATATCCAAGAATGCCTTTATTTTGTTCCCCAAAAAAATGATGAGATCACTGCCTTTATGCGTTTCATTCTTGTAGTTCCTATTAATCTGTTACAAATCACACATCCATCCTTTATGCTTTTCACTGTTGTATAATTGTTGTAGTGAAGGTACCTATGCTCCTTTTCAAATCACGCATCCATTCTTCGTCATGTCTGTCACAGCTGTGACCAGAATCCAGAAAATAATTCTGCACTGCGAACTTTGCTTTCTTCACTTGGCATTGTATCAAGATAGCTACTGCATTGGTCAAGTGGCAGGCTATATCCTACCTCAAGCACTTGTGGAAACTCACGCTATTTTGTGCACTGTCACAGGACAAGGAAGGGATTCCTCCGGACCAGCAGCGTTTGATATTTGCTGGCAAGCAGTTGGAGGATGGACGCACGCTTGCTGACTACAACATTCAGAAGGAGTCGACTCTTCACTTGGTCCTCAGGCTCAGGGGCGGCACGATGATCAAGGTCAAGACTCTCACTGGGAAGGAGATCGAAATCGACATTGAGCCCACCGACACGATTGACAGGATCAAGGAGCGCGTTGAGGAGAAAGAAGGCATTCCTCCTGTGCAGCAAAGGTAATAACAAAGCCTGATATTACTCTTCTTTCGATCTTTCTACATGCATTATATTCTGCTCAAATGAACTCTCTCTGTTCCTCATATCTGTAACAACGGCGGGGGACACTTTGTAGTATCTAGTATTTGGATGGCCCAGACTAACGGTGTAATTATTTTCTGCTTGCAGGCTGATATACGCTGGTAAGCAGCTTGCAGATGACAAGACTGCCAAGGACTACAACATCGAAGGTGGCTCGGTCCTCCATCTTGTCCTTGCTCTGAGGGGTGGTTACTAGTTAAGCTGTAATGGAAACACTTGCCTCCTGAGAGAAGTGACCATTGGTGGCATGGAACCTGTGTTGGTGTTGCAAAGAGATAATAACAAACTAGCTTTGCTTAGTGGGAGGGGCTGTCTTCCATGTTATCTGCCTATATGATTTGACAAAACTACTCGCAACTTTATCCGCCTCTGTTATTAGCTCTGCTGCGTAGTAAGATCCATATATCACCTGAATTTTGATTGTGTTTCGCCACTCTTTCCTGAATTCAAGTTTCATGTAGGGCTAAATGCAGAAAGATTGATCGGAAAATATAACAATATTCATGTGAGGCTGGTTCGCCGAATCCTGAAAACATTCTGCTCTGGACACAAGAACGAGTGTTCGCACATACCCTTTTAACTTTTTCTTCATAAACATTTCAGAGAAGAACCAACCATACTAGATCTTTCCTCTAGTTAAGATACACTGGTAAGCTACGGGTCTCTGACTTAGATAACCATACAGAGAGCAGCATATTGAGCTGCTTACAGTCCTCCCAAACATATTTTCTCTTCATTGACCAGAGCAGGGAGCAAACAAAAATGATGAGCATCAGCTGATAACTTCTCTTTCCTGTACAAACCTAACCCAAAGCTAAACTAAAACAAGAGGGGGGACAAGGAGTAAGAAGAGCCCCTATGAAACAGAATACCTTCTGTTCCTAAGAGGGGGAAGAGGAGAGGGCTTCACTTCCGTTGGCTTCGCCGTCGATGGTGGGCTCTGTGAGCTGCCAGACGTCTCTGAACCCTTGCCGCTCTCTCCATGCCCCTTGCTGCTCCACAGCTTGTCGAATATCCTCCTCGACCGCGACTGCAGCAGGAGGCCTCCGAGTTGGTCCTTGAAGCTGTTCCTGCCAACAACTTGATCTTTGAAGCTGTTTCTGCCAACAACTTGATCCTTGAAGCTGCTTCTGCCTCCCCTGAGCTCGACGTGCCGGTCCTCGCCCTCTCCTCTTGCGCTTAGGCTTGTCACTTGCTTATCCAGCTTGTTTGGGTGCCTCGGTATCCGCCTTTCGCAGTGCTCGCTTTGTTCCTGCACAGGCTTTGCACAAGCATGCTCTCCGCCGTCAGTTGGGGCTGGTACACTGCTTGAACCCGCCCTCAGCTGCTGGAAGAAGAGGACCTGCACCACCACCCGGAGAGGCAGGCGGTCGTTTTGTGTGGCATGCACGCATGCATCTGTCGAAAGCTTCTTGACATCTATCAGGCTGCAGATCTTCTTTTTGTCTGCTTTGTTTATGTCTGGATGTTCCTGGTTAGAAGAAGCAAATGATCAGGTGTGGTTATGGTCTTATAAAAGGTGAGATAGCAAACAGGCGATTTATCAAGTCTGCTTCCATGCTTAACCAAAGACTAGTATAACTATGGTTAAGATTTGTATAAGATTATTAGGATCAAGTTTCCATTCAGTATAGCAGAAAGTACTGACAGCAACCATTGAGCAAATTTAGGTTCATCAAGTGCATTGAACATACCTTGATATACGCATCAACCGCGTAGTACAAGCCGTCATGAACAGGTCTAGCTGCTTCTGGCACCGCCGTAGCTAGTTCTACAAAGGTGGAGAATTCAAGGTCTGGATCTGCAGCTACTTCAGATAGGTACCCATCAACCAACTCCCCTAGAGCCAAAGTGGATTCTTGCTCAAAGTTGAGCTCAATCATTTTCTCATCAGATTTCTCGACGAAATCGCCATTGTGAGACAATGCTGTTCTTGCAACAAATCTCTGAACAAGATTATGGACCAACCGAACATCATGCATGCCCTCACTGGGCGAAGCAGCAGGCAACAAGAGATCCTTCACCGAAGCTTTGTGCAGCTGGAAACTGATCCTTCTCATGAGCTCCTCCTTCACATGATCCCCAGACCCAACTAATATAGCAACTTTCAAGAGCTTCAGGAGAAACCTGCAAGAGCAACCCGAGCTCTTATCTGACGGCAGCAACCATATTATGGTCTCCACCAAGCATTGGTTCCTTCTCATGTAATCATCAGCGACCAGAGCGTCGTAAGAGTCTGGCAGCCACCTAACTGCATAGGCTTTGAGGGCTTCTCCTATCAAGTCAGGTGACATCCTCCCCTTGGATTTGATAGCAACCATAACTCTCTTGTAGAGATCAACATCCAATTCACACAAGTCCTCAACCCACCAGTCCTTGGGAGCTACCGAAGTTTTTCCTGCCGGCTCAATTATTTCAGTGCAGGCTACTCCTTTCTTATTATAACTGTATGACCAGGATACATTTGCAGGATCTACAGAGGTCTTCGAAGCAATGGCGTCGATACATCTACCGACAACCTTCAGCTCCTCAGACCAAGGTAACAGTGCCTTCGTGCTCTGGAGAACAATGATCGAGTCTTTCCAGCTCCGGAGGATGCTGGAGTTTATAAAGACCTCGATTTTGAATATCAAGTTCCCTTTGTCCATATCTTCGGTCATTCCAAGGAACTCTGCTGCACATCTTGCTGCAACAACATTGTGGGGACTGAGGGTGACAACCATCCCATAGCAGAATTTTGCACATATTTCAAACCCTTTTGCTCCCCCGGGTAAATCATCTATGTGGATGTCATCTGTCCCTTTCTCAGTAGCCTTAAGGACTAGCTTCTGAAGTTTGCTGCTCTTGGACAGAAGGGGAAACTGCATACAACAATCAACACAGACATAAATTTTCAGTCATGATTGGTAATCAGATATTGCTCTGCATATGAGTTATCACCAGCTAGAAAATAAATCATTTACATAATGCAGCACTGGTGATTATAACACTCAAGTGACAAAATGCCAAGCACTTGATGAAAATGATTAAGCTTGTATCTATGCAAATGCTATCAGGGTATTCTTTCCTTCAGCAGTGTTTTGAGTTGAATTATTGTCATGGGAGTCTGAAGCAACCCTAAAATTTAGGCAAGTTTTAAATAGCTAACTGATACCCTGGTAAAACTAAAGTTTACCAGCACCAATATTAAGTACTGAAGTGTTCCATGCAGGTAGGTTTTACTTGATTCAACACAATTTGACAACACAAATCACTTTCTTTACTTTAAGCTACAAGCAGACCTTGTTAAGAAAAAAAAACGGCATAGGGTTGCTACAAGGTGTTGTTAGGCTGAAGAATGGTAACATAAATGCAATGGATGATTCTTCGATTTGTTTGGTTAGATTGCCGAAGGCAGTCTATTAAGCATCAAAAATATTTTAAGGTGGTGTTGATAATCAGCTTGGCAGTGAAAATAAGTTGTGTGTGAAACAGGACCCAGTAGATTGGAAAGGGACAGCCCAACAGCAATCAGACGTGAAGCATAAATGTTGATGATGTTACTACTCTTGATGGCATGACAAAGAGACCCCGACAGTTGAACATTCTATGTCTGAAGAACTACGTACTCCAGGATGTAACACATATCTACTTCCACCACCCTTGCCGTTATTTGTAGAAGCAAATATAAATGCTTAGTGTTGACTTCAGCAAAAATTGCTGAAAATACTGGCACACTGACCTTGTGCAAGTAGAATCTGACTTCACCGATATGCACAATAACATCTGTTGCAAGGTCGGACACCACCAATCTGCGCGTATCAACAAACTTGTGAGCATATCGTATTGCGAAACAGAACACAGAAACACTCTTTGGTAGCCATGGTAACGTTAAAAAAACATTACAGAGATTTAGTTTTATACAGGTAGTTCTTGTACCCGCCTAACGCTCCTACAAAGCTTTCACCCCCAAAATCACGCATACCAATTGTGGAGAAGCTCAGGAAAATGTCAAAACTATCAGAATGAAACAAACATCTGAGATTATGTTAACAGTCTCCCGCAAAAAAACAACATATCGACCGTCACCCGCAGACCATTGACTAGTCGCTCTCTCGGAACACATGACAACAGCGTAGACATGAAGCTTATCCTAAGCTGTAAAGACCTCCACTACATCTACAACACACCAATAATGGAGGAAAAACATGCAGTGGCAGTTAAACTAGACTGTGTATGCGGCTCGCTTTCCAGTTATTCCAGTTCAGCAAAGGGAAGAAGCAGGGCACTAGGGGTCTGGAGTTGGTGAACAGGACACGTATGCATGCCATCGGCTGGCCACTAATCATTAGTTCATTACTAATTAACAAGGTCCAGAAATCCCACAGGCTCAACTTGAGCTTGACACCATCCCTTTCCAATGTTTCTTCATCTAGTTAACTGGCTACAAAAGCACCTTGCCAAGAAGATACATATGTCAGGCTCAAGCTCTGCTTTGTGCTTTAAACCCATTTCTTTTTTACCACCAGCACTTGGCATTCAGAGAAAAGAATGCTGGATTGCTTGGAGAGACCATCAACTTGCAGTGGATTCTTTAGATTAACCGGAGGCAAAGTGAGGCCTGATCAATGATTAGTGAGATGGGGAGATGACAATTGTTTTCTTCCTTCCTTGACAATAACTTAACCCTGGCCAACTTTAACCAAGTTGCCATGCCAAGACGAACAGCTAGTGGCATCTGCATTAGATTAATACTGGCGCTCAGCGCATTGCCCCTAGCACTCAGATCTATTCCGCACTAGCAAAGAGGGGAGAAAACAAGTGCTACAACATGTTTGGATTTAAAAGACAAAAGGAAGTCAATCATACTTTTGGGCGAGCAAATGATGCAGAGCAATCTACATGAGGGTGAAAGGCACTGACGGACGCCGGGAAAAAGATGCAAGAACATTTCAAGTAAGTAAATGAGACCCAACCAAAGGATGAATGAACTACAGTATACATTACAAGAAGAGTGTTTTTCGTTGTTGTTTTTTAATCAGAGGAATGCTCATCGCTGTGAACTGAACCGTATAAGAGGCTAGGGGGGAGGATGGCGACAATGGGACGGACACGAACAACTAATCCCGAGAGAAACAAGGAATGCCAGCTCGAGGGATCAGTTGGAGAAACTCCGTTCTGCTACTGGTATCATAGTGCTAGATCCAGTTGGGAGAAGCGTAGAGAGCCACACATGGAGGAAGCATAAACAAAAGAAGGCGGGCAGAGGGGACAGGACAAGGCAGAAACTGGTAGAGATAGATAGATAGAAACGGCGCACACAGCCTAGCACTCCGCACTTCCCAAGAACCAATAGTCAACTCACGCCGTGGCTCGAGATGAAACAGCCGTATTTTGGAGCAAAACTGTTTTTTATGGCGCATTAGCAATCGGACAGGGGGTGAGTAACCAAGATCCAAGCGCAATGCCAGGCCCAAAACTCCACATAAACTGGTACAGGAGGAAGAGGCGCAAGCACGACAGTCGGAGTAAGAAGGTGGTGATGCGATAAGAGCGGTTCCCGAACGGCCGCCATTCTATAAGCTCTGCTGTTCCAAAGGGACGCACGGCATGAATACGCTTGCAAGAATCTCACCGGGAGCACTAACAGAAGGAAGGGAGAAGACGAAGGTGTCTGTGGCAAGAATCTTGCGGCGAAACGCGCCTAGCTACGTGTAGAACAAGCGGCGAAGGAGATGTACACGAAGAGATTCTGTTCTGCTCCGCCGCCATGAACCGGAGAAGCGGCGGCGGCGCGAGCAAGAAACGTAAGACAGCAGACAGCGCAGGGGAAGGGAAAACCCGCCCACGGTTTGAGCGGGAAGGAAGCAACGGTAGAGATGGACAGGAGGATGAGAGAGGAAGGAAAGACGGAAAGAGGGTGACTGACCTGACGTCGGCGCCGCCGGACTGGAAGGCGTCCGGCTTGGAGCCCAGCTTCATGAACTTCATCTTCTCCCTCGCTCCCTCTCCGGCAGCCTCTAGCTCCCTCGCACCCTCGCAGAAGAAGTCACTGTCTGTCCGTCTGACGCTCACTCAGGCGGCCCGGTGCTTTCTTCTTCCCATGCACTTTCCTTCCCACCCCGGGACGGCGCGAGAGAGAGGCAGCGGGAAGCAGAGCACGGACGAAAAAACCACCCAGCAGTACGCAACGGCAGCAGGGGAAGAGAGTCGTAGCAAGAGAGAGGCGCGGCTGGGTTGGGTTGGTGTGGGGGAGGCTTGAACGCAGCAGCAGCAATTAAAGAAGGGGATATGGAGGGAGGGAGGGAGGAGGCGGCAATGATGGTGATGGCGTGGCGTGTGAGCCATGGAAGGGGTGGTGCTGGTATTATTAACTCCTCCTCGGCCGCTGCTCTGCTCTCTGCGCTCTGCCTGCTCTCCGCGGCTGCCAAAGCCGCCTCCTCTCCTGCTCGCTCCGCCCGTCGCAATGTCAATGGCTCAACGTGGTGTGGTGTGGGCAGGACGCAGTAGCAGCAGTATCTCCCTCTCGCTCTCTCTAGCCTTTTCCTCTGCGTCTGCTCCTCTTTTCCTTCGCCTCAACGCACTGGCAATATGTTAAAAACTCGCCCCCGGCTGCTCCTCCTGCTGCTGCTGCATGAAAACCACACGGCGATGATACTTTTTGGGTTAGGAAAAGGGCGTGGTATTTCTTCCACTGTTTGATCGTATAATATGCTCCCAGGATTAGCTAGCCGGGCTAATTATCCGTTTAGTCTTTTGATGTGCGAGGGCGCGGCAGAACTTTACAGGGAAACGGGTGGGGTGGCGCGCCCCTGCCCCTGTCTGTCGTGCGCGAGCGCGAGTGCGAGTGCGAGAGGAGCGCCTGCGTGCCTCTGCGCCTGTGTGGTGGAGAGAAAGGTGCAACAAACAATCTATCTGCGCGCAGCGTTTAACAGCAGCAGCAGCAGCAGCGCGGCACAGGTCGCTTTCTGTGTGCCAGCTTCACAGGCGGACACATGCCCAGTAATAACGATGTGCAGCAGTGCTCTGGCCTGGTAGTGGTAGAGTAGAGCAGATCCGTCCCCTGTTGTGTTGTAGGAGTATGTACTACTGCCTCCGCCCGGAATCAAAACCGACGTATGTGGTAGATGTATTGAGCGTCAACTAATTTCGGATGAAGAAAGTACTCGGTCAAACGCAGCGCAGTCGTTCCATGCTCACCTTTTGAACGGCGGTGAAGCTGGACTTTTGCTTGGACGAGAAGCAGCGGGTCAGGTCAGTTGCGTCGTCCGCGAGCAAAAAAAAACTTTTGAAAAACGCAGCGCAGGATCATCTGCCCGTATCGGAACAACAATAAGTTAATCGACCAGCAAAAGGTGGCAGCGCCATCCATCCATCCGTAGCCCTCGGTTTGTCACGCATTCCCACCGGCGCACCGCGCACCACGCTCGCTCGGCCGCCACCTTTCCACGCCCCGCCCGCCGTCGGCCGGCCGGCCGGCGCGCACGCCACGTCCCAGCGCGGCAAATACGCTCATGCGCTTTCCATCTCTCCGGCGCGCCGGTACGTGTCCGCGCGTCCTCCGCCCCATGTGCCCCGCCGGCGTTCTTTAGTTAAAAGGCTCAGATACGGCGGTCCAATGAGCGAGCGCAGGATGATGCTCTCCGTCGGCCGGCGCCCATGGGTGGCGTACGCAGCGGCTGTTTATGTATTTGGGCTGGGGGTGCGCATGCGGGCGCGCGCGGGCTGAGGGTGTCAGGTCGATCGCGGGGCGGGGGAGAGAATCTCGGTCAAACGACGACGGGGGCGGTTAACTTTGTGGCTAAACAAATCACCACCCTGCCGGCTTTGCCAAAGTCACCGCGATTTGATGCTCGTTCGTTACTTTGTGGACCGGTGGAAGTAAAGGACCCGGGTGGAAAGGCCTATGTCTTTCTTGAGTTTTTTTTTTTTTGAGAATCATCTTTCTTGAGTGAATTTATTAGGTGCATGGTCGGTTTATATGTGTTTGGTTGAGACATTTTTGCCCTTTCCCTTTTTTTGGCAAAAAGAAAAAGAGCAAATCAATAATAAAAGTTCATCCTTGTAACAAAAACTACATCAAGATTTCAAGACCGCCGAAAAACCACACCTACCGCCAGACCGAGTCGCTATCGCCACTCCCAACCGGAGCCCTTTAGTTTTGCATAATGTGCGTATACAAATAGAGTTTATAGTTGTATCCTACTGAAATGAACACATGTGGTACATGTGTTTTTCTCTCTTTTAAGAAAATAAAAAAGGCTCCCAGTATTTAGGGTTTCCCCACCTCCCATCGGCACCGCCGCCGATCTGCCTCATCTCCTGTATGCTGGAATTTAGTCTATTTTGGACAGCCCAATAACTATTTCAGAAATTCCTAATAAATCCTAGAGGCCCAATTAGCCCATTTGTGCAAGGCAAGGGATACTACTAAAGTTTAGTCCCACATTGCTAATTTAGTGGGAGTTGGACCTCCTTATAAAGGAGGTTCTTTTCCCACTTGTACGAGTATGAAAACAAGAGGGATATCCATGCGCGCTCCTCCTCCGCCGCCCGCCACGCCTCGTCGCCGATATCTAAAATTTTGCCACACACTACGGATATACGAAAGGTCACACGGAAGCATGCGAACGGTGCAGCCCTTCGACTGCTGGTTGTTCGCTTCGTCTATATCTCTTCGTTTCGCCTCCCGTCGTTGCCCTCTCGCCTCCTTCTCTTGCGCCTATAAAAGAGAGGTCGCTCCTCCCAGAGAGACGCACCAGAACTTCTCCTTCCTCTCGCCACCGGTTCCAATCTCTGAGCTGCTGTTGTCTTCCTCATCCCGGCTTGCGACGTGCACCGTGAGTCGGGACAGTAAGCCTCCGAAACAGCACCTTTTGAGTCCTGTACGGGAGAAGGGTGATAAGGTTTTTGGGGAGCGCTCAGCGCGACTACTGGCTGCTTCATCATAGACGATCTGGTCGATGACGACTTCTTCCCCGACGTCCACGACCTCCTCGACGACATGGCAGGCGAGGACACCGACCCCAAGTCCAGCGCTTCTGCTGCTGCTGTCCCGTACGTGTTCTTGTTTTTTCTATTAAAGGTTCTGCCGCAGTTCCTTGTTCTAGTCCTTGTCCTACACCTGATAGGTTCTACTTCATATATGCTACTTGCTATACTGTCTGCTCTAGATATGTTTACTTACAGCTCATATATGAAGATGTTGTTTACCTTCTCTTTGTCAAATTGCATGACTTGCTTTATCTCTGCTATATTAGTCATGCTTTATCTAGTATTTCTGTCAGCAAAGTTGTTTGGTAAATTGCTCATATTTCCAACAATCCAAAAACCTTATTATAGGCAATTTACCCCGAGTGGTTTTGCTACTTTCATGAGACCTCCTATGTTTGAGGGTATCCACTATAAGAGGTGGCGCGTGAGAGCAGTCTTATGGTTTCAAACCATGAGTTGCTATGACGCCACTCTCGGCAAACCTGAAGGAGAGCTTGATGCTCAACAGGCACAAGCTTTTCAGAAAATGGATACTCTGTTTAAGGCTGCTCTCTTGAGTGTTCTTGGTGAGAACATAGTTGATGCTTATGTGTCAATTGATAATGGAAAAGATATGTGGGATGCACTCGAGGCCAAGTTTGGGGTCTCGGATGCTGGCACTGAGGTGTACATCATGGAGCAATTCTATGATTACAGGATGACTGAAGAGCGCTCCGTGGTTGAGCAAGCTCATGAGATACAGTCATTTGCTAGAGAACTTGAGCACTTCAGTTGTATGCTACCGGACAAGTTTGTTGCCGGAGGTATCATCACTAAACTTCCTCCTTCATGGAGGAACTTTGCTACCTTGTTGAAGCATAAGAGGCAGGAGTTTTCCGTCCCGGATCTCATTGGCACTCTTGATGTGGAAGAAAAGGCGAGAGCAAAGGACACACATGCTCGAGGTATTGAGGGAGGATCTAGTGCCAATGTGGTACAGAAGCAGAACTTTCAGCCCCACAAGTTCAAGAACAAGGGCAAGTTTGATGGAAAAGCAAAGTTTGATGGGAAGAACAAGGCTGTGCAACACACGAACTTCAAGAAGAATAATGGCAAGAAGAAAGGTGCTTGTCATGTGTGTGGGGATCCTGATCATTGGGCTCCTAGTTGCCCTAATCGCTACGACAAGCGTCATCCCGGGAAAGGCGGCAAGACCGCTAATGTTGTCATTGGAGACACTGACATGAAGGATGCTGGGTATGGTATATTTCCCACTATTCTTTCAGTATGTCATTCTCCTAACTGGTTGATTGACACGGGTGCTAATGTGCATGTATGCGGTGATATTTCCATATTTTCGTCTTATCAGACCGCAGGAACTTCAACCGTGTTGATGGGCAATGGTTCAAGTGCTTCTGTTCGTGGTGTTGGCACGGTCGATCTGAAGTTTACTTCGGGGAAGATCGTGCGGCTGAAGAACGTGCATTATGTCCCCTCCGTCAATAAAAATCTTGTTAGCGGATCTCTTCTGTGTAGAGATGGCTACAAGCTTGTCTTTGAGTCGAATAAATTTGTAATATCCAAGTATGGAACCTTTGTTGGTAAAGGCTATGAGTCAGGAGGCTTGTTTCGTTTATCCTTATCAGACGTTTGCAATAAAGTTGTTAATCATATTTGCAACAATACTGAATCCAATGTGTGGCATTCACGTCTTTGTCATGTTAACTTTGGTTGCATGTCGCGACTAGCGAAGTTGAACTTAATCCCTAGTTTCACCACCGTCAAGGGATCTAAGTGTCAAGTGTGTGTGCAAGCTAAGCAACCTCGTAAGTCTCACACGACTGCAGAAATAAGAAATCTTGCACCACTAGAGCTCATACATTCAGATCTATGTGAAATGAATGGTGTGTTGACAAAAGGTGGAAAGAAATATTTCATGATGTTAATTGATGACTCCACTAGATACTGCCGTGTGTATCTTCTGAAATCTAAGGATGAGGCTTTGAACTTTTTCAAAATCTATAAAGCTGAAGTGGAAAACCAACTTGATCGAAAAATCAAGAGGCTTAGGTCCGACCGTGGTGGAGAGTATTTTTCCAATGAATTTGATGCTTTTTGTGTGGAACATGGTATAATCCATGAGAGGACGCCTCCCTATTCACCTCAGTCAAATGGGGTGGCCGAAAGAAAGAACCGTACTCTAACAGATTTGGTTAACGCCATGTTAGACACTTCGGGTCTCTCCAAGGCATGGTGGGGGGGAGGCGATATTGACTGCATGTCATATCCTAAACCGAGTTCCCAAAAAGAACAAAGAGATAACTCCATTCGAGGAATGGGAGAAGAAAAGGTTAAAACTCTCTTATCTACGAACATGGGGTTGTTTGGCGAAAGTCAATGTTCCAATTCCAAAGAAGCGGAAGCTTGGACCAAAGACTGTGGATTGTGTTTTCCTGGGATATGTTGTTCATAGCATTGGCTATAGATTCTTGGTTGTAAAATCTGAGGTACCTGACATACATGTCGGTACGATCATGGAGTCGAATGATGCGACTTTCTTTGAAGATATAATTCCCATGAAGGATATGGCTACCTCATCTAATCAGGAGATGCCTAGTTCATCGAATCAGGAACCAGTTACAATTACCCAACCTGCCATTTCGATGGAACACTTTGAAAGTCCTGTGGAGGAGAACAATGAAGTTCCTACTAGGAGCAAGAGACATAGGACTGCAAAGTCTTTTGGTGATGATTTTCTTGTGTATCTTATAGATGACACTCCCGGTTCTATTTCAGAGGCCTATGCATCTGAAGATGCTGACTACTAGAAGGAAGCGGTTCGTAGCGAGATGGATTCCATCTTGGCGAATGAAACCTGGGAGATAACTGATCGTCCTTATGGGTGCAAACCTATAGGATGCAAATGGGTATTCAAGAAGAAGCTTAGGCATGATGGTACTATTGAAAAGTACAAGGCTCGGCTTGTGGCTAAGGGTTATACCCAAAAGTAAGGTGAAGACTTCTTTGATACTTACTCACCTGTGGCTCGACTGACCACTATTCGAGTTCTACTTTCACTAGCTGCCTCGCATGGTCTTCTCGTTCATCAAATGGATGTTAAGACTGCTTTCCTGAATGGAGAGTTGGACGAGGAAATTTATATGGAACAACCAGATGGGTTTGTACTAGATGGTCAGGAAGGGAAAGTGTGCAAGTTGCTAAAGTCTTTGTATGGACTTAAGAAAGCACCCAAACAGTGGCATGAGAAGTTTGAAAGAACTTTAACAGCTGCAGGCTTTGTTGTGAACGAAGCTGACAAATGTGTGTACTATCGCCATGGTGGGGGCGAGGGAGTTATCCTGTGCTTGTATGTTGATGACATACTGATTTTCGGAACAGATCTGAATGTTATTAAGGAGGTCAAGGATTTCCTATCTCGTTGTTTTGAGATGAAGGATTTAGGAGTGGTTGATGTCATTCTGAACATCAAGTTGTTGAGAGACGATGATGGTGGGATTACATTGCTTCAATCTCACTATGTGGAAAAGATCTTGAGTCGCTTTGGCTATAGTGACTGCAAGCCCTCTCCAACACCATATGATGCGAGTGTGTTACTTCGAAAGAATTGAAGAATTGCTAGAGATCAATTGAAATATTCTCATATTATTGGCTCGCTTATGTACTTAGCAAGTGCTACAAGACCTGATATCGCTTTTGCTGTTAGCAAACTGAGTCAGTTTGTCTCAAAACCAGGAGATGTGCATTGGAAAGCTCTAGAGAGAGTTTTGCGTTATTTGAAAGGCACTACAAATTATGGAATTCACTACACCGGGCATCCAAAGGTGCTTGAAGGGTATAGTGACTCAAACTGGATCTCAGATGCTGATGAGATAAAGGCCACGAGCGGTTATGTATTCACTCATGGAGGTGGCGCTGTTTCTTGGAAGTCTTGCAAGCAGACCATCTTAACGAGGTCAACAATGAAAGCAGAACTCACAGCACTAGATACAGTTACGGTTGAAGCTGATTGGCTTCGCCGGCTCTTGAATGACTTGCCGGTTGAGAAACCTCTACCGGGTGTCCTTATGAACTGCGAAAATCAAACTGTGATCAAGAAAGTGAGCAGCTCAAAGGATAACATGAAGTCATCAAGACACGTTCAGAGAAGGTTAAAGTCTGTCAGGAAAATGAAAAACTCCGGAGTTATTGCGTTGGATTATATCCAAACATCTAAAAATCTGGCAGATCCTTTTACCAAGGGTCTATAACGTAATGTGATAGATAATGCATCGAGGGAGATGGGTATGAGACCCACAATATGAGTTGTTCACAGTGGTAACCTATTCTTTGTGATCGGAGATCCCGCGAATTAGATGTGGAAGACAAGCTGTTGGTCAACTGAGAGGAGAGTATCCTTACTATTCACAATACCACTCCATGAAGATGCAATACTTTCCTAATCTGCATGGCAGGTTGATGTATATCTTAATGTGTTCTAAGTGGCTTATTTAAGCAGAGATGTTATCCTGCAGAACATCTTTTGAATAACACACCTATATGAGTCTGATTGTCAAACGTCGCAATCTATGAGAGTAGGGTTCTCTCTAGTAAACTCATGAAAGGTCACGGAGTATGATGCATAAGCTCCACCCGCGGAGAAGACCCACGGTAGCCACGTATTGGTCAAGGCTTTATGTGAAGCTAGATTCGCAGAAAACTTGCAGTTCAAGGCCCAGTCCACTATTCAAGTTGCTTACTAGTGTAGCATAGAGTTCTAGGTGGAAGTTCAACTTAACAGTCTCCACTGCAGTACCGGTATATAAAACAGTGTTTTGGAACCAAAGGCAAATTTCTGTGTGCCTCTGGGATCTGGTGGGGGATTGCTGGAATTTAGTCTATTTTGGGCAGCCCAATAACTATTTCAGGAATTCCTAATAAATCCTAGAGGCCCACTTAGCCCATTTGTGCAAGCAAGGGATACTACTAAAGTTTAGTACCACATTGCTAGTTTAGTGGGAGTTGGACCTCCTTATAAGGGAGGTTCTTTCCCCACTTGTACGAGCATGAGAACAAGAGGGATATCCACGCGCGCTCCTCCTCCGCCGCCTGCCAATCCACGCCACGCCTCGTCACGACGCGCCGCGGGTTGCGGGAATGAGCCGAGCCGATGTCTAAATTTTTTCCACGCACTATGGGTATATGAAAGGTCACACGGAAGCTGAAAAGATTTTTGTGAAAGTGGAGTTCGAATGCGAACGGTGCAGCCCTTCGGCTCCTGGCTATTCGCTTCGCCTCTGTCTCTTCGTTTCGCCTCCCGTCGTTGCCCTCTCGCCTCCTTCTCTTGCGCCTATAAAAGGGAGGTCGCTCCTCGCAGAGAGACACACCAGAACTTCTCCTTCCTCTCGCCACCGGTTCCAATCTCTGAGCTGCTGTTGTCTTCCTCATCCCGGCTTGCAGCGTGCACCGCGAGTCGGGACAGTAGGCCTCTGAAACCGCACCTTTTGAGTCCCGTACGGGAGAAGGGTGATAAGGTTTTTGGGGAGCGCTCAGCGCGACTACTGGCTTCTTCATCACGGACGATCCGGTCGACGACGACTTCTTCCCCGGCGTCCACGACCTCCTCGACGACATGGCAGGCGAGGACACCGACCCCAAGTCTAGCGCTTCTGCTGCTGCTGTCCCATACGTGTTCTTGTTTTTCCTGTTAAAGGTTCTGCCGCAGTTCCTTGTTCTAGTCCTTGTCCTACACATGATAGGTTCTACTTCATATATGCTACTTGCTATACTGTCTGCTCTAGATATGTTTACTTACAGCTCATATATGAAGATGTTATTTACCTTCTCTTTGTCAAATTGCATGACTTGCTTTATCTCTGCTATATTAGTCATGCTTTATCTAGTATTTCTGTCAGCAAAGTTGTTTCGTAAATTGCTCATATTTCCAACACTGTGGCTTTAGGGCTATGGAGGCGCAATGGATTCTACCCCCTGCAGGTGGGAGGGCTGGATAAGGTTCTCCCTGCCTAGCCACCGTCTCCACTGATGGATTGATGGAAATAGAGGACCTGCACGGAAAGGCCTACATCTTTCTTGAGTTCAATGCTAGGGCGAGGTACATGCTCAGTTTAGGGTTAGCAAAATATGGTTTTGCCAGAGACTAACTAACATGGTTAGTTTTTTTGGATGGAACTAGTCCATCATGGTTTAATCATAGACTTGACACCGATGCTTCCATTTTTCTAGATTTATTTCAAGCTTTCCGACGATATTCGTTCTGTGGGAAGAGACGTTTCCGTCAACTACGGAGGCGCCAGTGGCGGCTTCGTCAATCTCAAGATAATGTGTTGGCTCAGTCCCTTAGATGTTCTCATAGGGATAGAGCACTATGATAGAGCATGCGTGCATACATTCATTGAAGTGAGTATATATGCATATGTATGAGCGTCTGGGTCTTGAAACATTTTTGTTGTTTTCCTGTTTAGTTTTGCATAATATGCATATACAAATAGAATTTATAGTTGTATCCTACTGAATGGAACACATCTGGTACATGTGTTTTCTTTCATCTTGAGAAAGAAAGAAAGGCTCCTAGGTACTTTGGGTTTCTCCGCCTCCTGCCAGCGTCATCACTAATCTGGCTTGTTTCCTGTGTCATTAGGGTCATGAAGGCGCGTTGGATTCTGACCCTTGTTGGCGGGAGGACTCATGCTTCATTTTAGTGTTGCTAAGAAAGGCGAGGCAACGGCGGCTCTTTAACGATGGAATAAGGTTCTACCCGCCTAGCCTTTGTCCCGGCAGTTTATCTTGCGTCCGGACGGATCTTGCGGGATTTTGTCGGTGTTTGTTTTTGATAGATTTGCGTGGATTTGATCTTCGTTCGTCTATGTTATGTCTACAAGTTGGATCCCATCAATCTATGCTTCTCGTCATCGACGACGAATGTCATTATGGGGCGCTAGTCTTTTGGGGGCTTAGCATAACGATTTTTTGACTGTACACTACAACATAGTTTGTCCGACTTCGGTGAGGGAGAAGCGATGACGGTAACGCACCTTCGCCTCGCTCTAGTGCTTGTAGTCGTCGTTAAAGGTCTACATACATGGATGCATTTTGTGTAATTTCTTGTGTTCTTTTCGTATTGTTATGATGTTTGATAAATAGCCGAAAATTTTACCCCCAAAACACTACAAACTTTACTCTATTTTGCGACATTTTATTGATGTCATGTATAATCCTTTTTCGTCACGGCGCTCGTGGGTAGCGTATGCAGCAGCTGTTTATGTACTTTGGGGTGCGCATGGCAACGGGCGGCGCGGGCACTTCTGTTAAACGGGGGAGAGAATCTCGGTCAAACGACGTGGATGGTTAACTTTGTGGCTAATCAAATCACCACCCTACCGGCTTTGCAAAAGTCACCACGATCAGATGCTCGTTACTTTGTGGACTGCTGGAAATAGAAGACTTGGGTGAAAAGGCCTACACCTTTCTTGAGTTCAAGGGTGAAGCCAGGTGCATGCTCGAACTGATAGCATGCCCCAATCCTGCTGACCCATTGTCCACTTAGTGCATCTACAGCCGAGATGTACAAATCCGGACCCTCAAACACCCGCGGACGTGACCTGGGTGGAAAGGCCTACACCTTTCTTAAGTTCAAGGGTGAAGCCAGGTGCATGCTCGAACTAATAGCATGCCCCAATCCTGCTGACCCATTGTCCACTTAGTGCATCTACAGCCAAGATGTACAAATCCGGACCCTCAAACACCCGCGGACGTGTCTGGACGTGCCCACACAGACCGGACACGCCTTATTTGTTAGGTTGTAGTCCCGCAGGTGTCCCTCATGTCTGAAACCTTCAAACCATACAAAAGCATGCAACGCTACATAAAAGACGATCATCACACGCAGTTTATCAGATTACCATTTCATCGCCGGACAAAAGAAGCATAGTTCGCCGGAGTAGTGGAAATTCATACTACAAACTAATTAAAACTTAGTTAAAATATAAAGACAAGGGTGAAGGGCGGAGGAAATCACCATTTCCACGCCGGCCCCTTCCCCTTCCGGTCGTCGATGCGGCTATGCCCCTCCTCCGTGTAGGCGTCGACGTGCGGTGGTCCGTCGTCATTGGAACTGGAGGTGGAGCCGCTGGTCAAGTCAGAGTCCGAGTAGCAGCTTCAGCTCGACAGCCTGCGGACCAGGCGGTCCTGCTCCTTGGCATGGCAAGCCGCCTTCGCCTTCGCCTTCTTGCTTGCCTCGCGCTCCGACAACTCGATGGCGAGTCAGAGTGCTTTGGCATTCTTGTGATGGAGGAGCCGCGCATCCGTCTCTGCCGTCGTGAGAGAGCGACGGAGGACAGACGTGAGGAGCGCGGAATCGGGATCGACCGGCACGGTCGCGTGTGCCATGCGGCCAGCGCCTCCCCACTGCTGCCCTCTCCCTTGCTCATTGCCGCTTGCGGCGGGCTGCTCGTGCCTCAGACTCAGGCGTCCTCGTGCGCGCTGGTGTCTGCGCGGGCACGAGGACCTAGCGGTAGTCGGGCACCACTTCCTGAATAGAGGGAGGTTGCCAACGTACCTGGATGACGGGAGGGGAGCGGCCAGAGCTGCCCGCCGGGCGGGATGGGCCGGCGACGTCCCCTACGCTGCGTCGACAGGTGATAACGCTCGGGAAGAAGATCTGCCACTACCACTGCCGCTGCTGCCTTGGTCGAGCAACGACCAACTCAATGCAATGCGGAGGGCACTCCTCCACATCCATGGTGGAGGCGTCAGATTCTTCGCCGGAGCCGCCACTGCTTCTCTCGCCGACCATTGGATCGACGGGGAGGTGATCGGAAGTGGAGTGGACGAGCACAGGAGTGAAGTGGAGTTCGCATTGACTGGTGTCTAGGGTTTTCCAGATGGGGATATTTGTGGGGTCTGGGTGGGCCAAGCTAGGCCAAGCCTACGTGGAGGACGTGCTCGGACGCCCCATATCCGCCCTATATTTGGGCTCATATGAGGGGTGCCGGTCAGTCCGGGCGTTTCAAGCCCGTTTAAGGAGCCCATCTGGGTCGTTTTTTCACAACCAGTCAATGACCGGACGGCCTACCCGGCCGTTTGAGACGGGTTTGAGAGGTCCGGTTGTAGATGCTCTTAGGCTTGGATGGCATGCTTGACAAAAAATGGTCGCCCTGCAGGTCATGGTGTAGCCTGCAGAGGAGGTTGCTGCTCCAAGGAGAAAGGAAGGAGAGAGAGGAAAAGCAGAGGGAAAGGAAGTGAGAGATGGACACATCCTCTATCTAGGTGAGCTCAACATATTGGCTCCACAAAAGGCTCATGCCTTAGCATAGGATGAGAGAAAATTGACTAGTAGCCTCACATCCTTTAATCTAGCTAGATGGGCTGGGGCAGCAGCTAGGTACCGCCCCCATTGTACATGCCCTAGTTTAGGGCATTTCCAAGGCTGACTTGTAAATCTCTCCAGTATATGTCTGTTTTTATGTTCGGATGTGGTCCGCAGACATGATGCGGGAGTGATCCACCCAATGCTAATCACGAAGTATCCGGTTGGGAGAAGAAAAAACAGGTGAGGATCATGCATGTGGTGGGATATTTGTGGTTTTGTTCCCGGTTGGGAGGAAAAAGGACAGGGGACCATGCCTGTGCGGTTGGGAGGAGAAAGAGAAGAGGCAGACCATTCATGTGATTGTGCATGTTCGGACTCCAGCAAAGACCCGTACGTTTGTGATGCAGAGCATCCTACAGACATCACCATGTCAAGAGTCCGTTTAACAAGTGACACGTGCGACCTCCACTTCACATACATAAAGCGGAGCATCGTACAGACATCATCATCTCCTTTACACGTGCTCACTTGACCCCTTCGAAGATGGTATACTACTTGACATTCCTCTCGTGTGTATGCATAGGTATTGCCGGAGCTTCACGGATGATGAGGAAGAGTGCAAGAGCCAAGGAACAACTACGCCATCCGCGAAGGAAGCATGGAAGAGAAGACGGAAGAAACGGAGTTTCTACAAGTTCCAGCTCTCGGACGTCCAACGACCTCTGAACGACCGACGATCTCCGGACGTCCGATGCCTGGAGACTCCACCAGCCAGATCGACTACAACATACGAAGACGCTACAGCGGCCGGACAACCGACGATCACCATACGTCCGACAAGTCCCAGCGCATGGACGACCGACGCCGACCGAATGACCGGTGCCACCAGTCCAGAGAGGAAACGTCGAAAGTCCGACGCTCTCCGGGCGTTCGGACCCCCGCGAGCGACCGGAGGTCCGACAGTGCCTGTGCGCAGCCAGGCCTTTGGCCTTGTATCCGTCTCCCACTTACCCCTTCGTGGCCTAGACTATAAATAGGCCACCTCCACCTCCTTTCTAGGGTTAGCAAAGGATTAGCTCATTTGAGAGATAGAGTTTTGCTCATCCACTTGGTTACTTCTTCATCGAAGTCCACGACCTCTTCAGAGAAGATCCCCCAAGAGGATTCAAGATGCCTCACGGGAAGACCCCCCTCAAGACCTCCTCACGGAGATGAACTTTACCTTGTATCTTTCCCTTTGTTGTTCATGTATCTTGTGGATCTTGTGTGTTTGATTGTCTAGTGGATGTGTGATTGGACTTGTTCTTGACTGTTCCTCTCGTTTTCCCTCATGTTTCCCCTCGTGTTCTTCATGGGATCCCCTCCATTTCGTGAAAGATCGGGCATCTAGGGTTCTACCCTACATCATATGGTATCATGAGCCACGTTTATCATGAATCTGGAGTCCCCCCCACCGCTTTCTAGCCTTATTTTGCTTGATTTCGTCCTAAATTTCGAAAATCCCTACCAAAAATAGCCCCAAATTTTATTGTGATTTGTTGTTTTGATGATGTTTTGTTGATTTTTCTCCATGGATTTGCTTGGTTTCAAGTGGATCTAGCAACTCCCCAGGTTTCCCCACTTTTCCATCCACAAAATCTACTCAATTTTGAGCCCCAAATCCCCAATTTCCGCCCAAAATCGCGTCCCGGGACTCAAATCTCGCGTTGACCCCGATACACCGGACATCCGACCTTCACTGGATGACCGGAACCCCTAACCCGAGCTGAAATCTCAGATTTCTGGACTTTCTGGACGTCCGTCCACCGGACATCCGACACTTACCGGACGTCCGGTCCCTATAGATAACGACTTCGGTTGATTTTTGTTTCGGCCATAACTAATTCATCCGAACTCCGATTTCGATGTTCTTTAGCTCGTTTTGAAGCTCTTGACACCCCTCATGCCACAAAAACACTTACAACATCATTTGACTCTATAATTATTTTTTTTGAAATTTTAGCATCTTTGCCTGGGGTCTTAACCACATCATCAACATTACCACCATCGACTTCCGCAACCTAACTCATTTTGTTCCCCATAGCATTAGCGGTTGCTTGAGTAGTGATTCGAGTCTCCTAAGGTGTTTCGGCTACTTAGGGACGGTGACCTCAACTTTGACATCGTGTATATTCCACTAACATAACCTCCACTTCCGCATTACTTACTCCCAAACCCATCATTGCATTTCCGTAATCCCATTGAGTTTCCACAAAACCACCACCGCTTTCCCGCTACCACCATCTCACATTTGAGATTTTGAGTTCGCGGTTTTTCTGTTTCCTAAGGTGTTCTGGCTAATTAGGAACGGTTCGACATCAAGAACACCGCCACTCATCATCGCCATGAGGTCTTCATCGACATTGACCACTTCATCATTATCCGTCCTTATGTACACATCACAAAACATTGACGGTAACCTCGACGACACCATTGTATATTCCCCTTGCAATTGCATTGATAACCCCTAGCCCATTTTGCATTACTTGCCTATCGAGACTAGCCATTTGAGTATTGCCCGGGAACGTTACTTATGCACATTAGTGATCATTGATCCACACCTTCCATTGCATATATACCATACCAGATTGGTATCATCTTGGTATCATATCATCTCTTGTGTCACAAGATTGTTCCCCGCATATACACAATTGCTATCTTGGTTTGTGCATTTCGCATACTGACCATATCAAAAAAAGAATAAGCTTTTAAGCAAAGAGAAAAACAAAGAAGCTTGTAAGCAAGATCCATAGCATCGTAACATAGTGCATTACAATATATCATATGGTAGCATACTCGATCATCTTGTATCATCTTGTGCTAAAGCACCAGACCATACAGACATAACATACTTGGGATAGAAAGTTGATGCATTTTGCATCTTATAGGTTGTGCACAAGTGTCATATCCGCCTATTGAGCAATCGTGCCAGCGTGTCTCTTGAGTTGTGCGAGCGTTTTCCGTGTATTTCACATTTTGTGCTCATTCCTTGATTGTTGATGTCTACTGCGCAACCTTCTTCTTGTAGACTCGTGTTGGGCCTCCAAGCGTAGAGTTTTATAGGATAGTAGCAAATTTCCCTCAAGTGGATGACCTAAGGTTTATCAATCTGTGGGAGGCGTAGGATGAAGATGGTATCTCTCAAACAACCCTGCAACCAAATAACAAAGAGTCTCTTGTGTCCCCAACACACCCAATACAATGGTAAATTGTACAGGCGCACTAGTTCAGCGAAGAGATGGTGATACAAGTGTAATATGGATAGTAGATATAGGTTTTTGTAAACTGAATATATAAAAACAGCAAGATAACTAGTAACAAAAGTGAGGGAAAACTGTATTGCAATGCTTGGAAACAAGGCCTAAGGTTCATATTTTCACTAGTGCAAGTTCTCTCAACATTGACAACATAATTAGATCATATGGCAATCCCTCAACGTGCGACGAAAGTCACTCCAAAGTTCCTATCACGGAGAACATAAGATGAAATTGCTTGTACGGTATGAAACCACCTCAAAGTTATTACTTCCGATCAATCCATTGAGCTATTCTTATAAGTGTCACAAACATCCACAGAGTTTGTAGTAAAATAACACCATATGATACACATCAATCAACCAATGTCACCTAGATACCCCAATGTAACCACAAGTATCCGTGGGTCAATTATACGATATGCATCAAACAACTTCAGATTCATAATATTCAATCCAACATAAAGAACCTCAAAGAGTGCCCCAAGATTCCTACCGGAGAAACAAGGAGGAAAACATGCATCAACCCATGTGCATAGATTACCCCAATGTCACCTCGGGAATCCGCGAGTTGAGTGCCAAAACATACATCAAGTGAATCAATAGAATACCCCATTGTCATCACGGGTATCCCACGCAAGACATACATCAAGTGTTCTCAAATCCATAATAGTATTCAATCCGATAATAGTGAAACCTTAAAGGTAAAACTCAATTCATCACAAGAAGGTAGTGGGGGATAAACACCATATGATCCAACTATAATAACAAAGCTCGTTGTACATCAAGATCGTGCCAAATCAAGAACACGAGAGAGAGAGAGAGAGATCAAACACATAGCTACTGGTACATACACTCAGCCTTGAGGGTGAACTACTCCCTCCTCGCCATGGAGAGCGCCGGGATGATGAAGATGGCCATCGATGATGGTTTCTCCCTCCTGCAGGGTGCCGGAACGGGTCCCCGATTGGTTTTTCGTGGCTATAGAGGCTTGCGGCGACGAAACTCCTGATCTAAGTTTCTTTTTGGGGGTTTCTGTATTTATAGGAATTTTTGGCGTCTGTTTCACGTCAGGGGGGTCACGAGTCAACGACAAGGGTGGAGGACCCTCCGGGGGATAGGGCGCGCCCTCCACCCTTGTGGTTGGCTCGGGACTCTTCTGGCCCAACTCTTCTTATGGTCCATAAAAATCACCGTAAATTTTCAGCTCAATTGGACACCGTTTGATATTCCTTTCTTGTGAAACTCAAAACAAGGAAAAAACATAAAGTGGCACTGAGCTCTAGGTTAATAGGTTAGTCCCAAAAATCATATAAAATAGCATATAAATGCATATAAAACATCCAAGATAGATAATATAATAGCATGGAACAATCAAAAATTATAGATACGTTGGAGACGTATCAAGCATCCCCAATCTTAATTCTTGCTCATCCTTGAGTAGGTAAATGATAAAAACAGAATTTGGGATGTGGAATGCTACCTAACATATTTATCATTGTAATTTTCTTTATTGTGGCATGAATGTTCAGATTCGTAAGATTCAAAACGAAAGTTTAGTATTGACATAAAAAGAAAAATACTTCAAGCATACTAACAAGGAAATTATGTCTTCTCAAAATAACATGGCCAAAGAAAGCTTATCCCTACAAAATCATATAGTCTGACTATGCTCCATCTTCATCACACAAATTATTCAGATCATGCACAACCCCGATGCCAAGCCAAGCAATTGTCTCATACTTTTGATGTTCTCAAACCTGTTCAACTTTCACGCAATACATGATTGTGAGCCATGGATATAGCACTATGGGTGGAATAGAATATGGTGGTTGTGGAGAAGACAAAAGGAACGAGATAGTCTCACATCAACTAGGCGTATCAACGGGCTATGGATATGTCCATCAATAGATATCAATGTGAGTGAGTAGGGATTGCCATGCAACGGATGCACTAGAGCTATAAGTTTATGAAAGCTCAAAGAGAAAACTATGTGGGTGTGCATCCAACTTGCTTGATCACGAAGACCTAGGGAAATTTGAGGAATCCCGTCATTGGAATATACAAGCAAAGTTCTGTAATGAAAAATTCTCACTAGTATAGGAAAGTGACAACACAAGAGACTCTCTATCATGAAGATCATGGTGCTACTCTAAAGCACAAGTATGGTAAAAGGATAGTAGCATTGCCCCTTCTCTCTTTTTCTCTCATTTTTTGCTTTTTTGTTTTTTGGGCCTTCTCTCTCTTTTTTGGCCTCTTTTTTTGTTCAGAGTCTCATCCTGACTTGTGGGGGAATCGTAGTCTCCATCATCCTTTCCTCACATGGGACAATTCTATAATAATGAAGATCATCACACTTTTATTTACTTACAACTCAAGAAGTACAAATCAATACTTAGAACAAAATTATGACTCTATATGAATGCCTCCGACGGTGTACCAGGATGTGCAATGAATGAAGAGTGACATGTATGAAAGAATTATGAATGGTGGCTTTGCCACAAATACGATGTCAACTACATGATCATGCAAAGCAATATGACAGTGATGGAACATGTCATAAAAACGGAATGGTGGAAAGTTGCATGGTAATATATCTTGGAATGGCTATGGAAATGCCATAATAGGTAGGTATGGTGGCTGTTTTGAGGAAGGTATATGGTGGGTGTATGGTACCGACGAAAGTTGCACGTTGCCAGAGAGCCTAGCAATGGTGGAAGGGTGAGAGTGCGTATAATCCATGGACTCAACATTAGTCACAAAGAACTCACATACTTATTGCAAAAGTCTATTAGTTATCGAAACAAAGTACTACACGCATGCTCCTAGGTGGTAGATTGGTAGGAAAAGACCATCGCTCGTCCCCGACCGCCACTCATAAGGAAGACAATCAATAAATAAATCATGCTCCAACTTCATCACATAACGGTTCACCATACATGCATGCTACGGGAATCACAAACTTTAAAACAAGTATTTCTACAATCCACAATTACTCACTAGCATGACTCTAATATCACCATCTTCATATCTCAAAACAATCATAAAGAATCAAACTTCTCATAGTATTCAATGCACTTTATATGAAAGTTTTCATTATATCCCTCTTTGATGCCCATCATATTAGGACTAAATTCATAATTTAAGCACACCAACATGTTGTTTAGAGACTCTCAAAATAATATAAGTGAAGCATGAGAGTTCATCAATTTCTTCGAAATAAAACCACCGCCGTGCTCTAAAAAGATATAAGTGAAGATCAGTGAGTAGTTGAATAATTATGTAACTATGTGAAGACTCTCTAACATTTTAGAATTTCAGATCTTAAGTACTTTATTCAAACAGCAAGAAAAACAAAATAAAATGATATTGCAAGGATAGCACATATCATGTGAAGAAGCAAAAACTTAGGCTCAACCAAAACTAACCGATAGTTGTTGAAGAAGAAAGGTGGGATGCCAACCGGGGCATCCCCAAGCTTAGATGCTTGAGACTTCTTGAAATATTAACTTGGGATGCCACCCAATCTTGAGCTTTTGTGTCTCCTTAATTCCTTTCATATCACGGGTTCCCTAAATCTTAAGAACTTCATCCACACAAAACTCAACAAGAACTCGTGAGATAGGTTAGTATAAATCCATGCATAACCCTATCATTCTCTACTGTAGAAAATCACTAAAATTATAATTTAACATTGCATACTAAATGCCTCTGCATATTTAATACTCCTATCCTCAAATAGAATCATTAAATAAGCAAACATATGCAAACAATGCAAACATAACAACAATCTGTCTAAACAAAACATTCTGTAAAGAATGCAAGAGGAATCATACTTTCCTAGCTCCAATTTTTTTGACAAATTACCTGACTGTAGATAATTTGTTGTTACTCATTGTGTAGAAATTTCAAGATTTTATCATGTTCTGACTATTCACCAATATTCAAAACATAACAACAAACTTTCTGTTTTGAAACAGCAACATATAGACTTGCAAAATAAGCATGGTAACGGCTATACTTGACCTTTTTATTGAAATAAAGGATGCAAAATATTACTCTAAATAACATCAAGCAAATACTAATAAATAAAATGACGCTCCAAGCAAAACTCATATCATGTGGTGAATAAAAATATAGCTCCAAGTAAGGTTACCGATGAACGAAGCCGAAAGAGGGGATGCCATCCGGGGCATCCCCAAGCTTAGGCTCTTGGTTGTCCTTGAATATTACCTTGGAGTTCCTTGGGAATCCCCAAGCTTAGGCTCTTTCCACTCCTTATTTCGTAGTCCGTCAAAACTTCACAACACAAAACTCAACAGAAAACTCGTAAGCTCCATTAGTATAATAAAGAAAATCACCACTTAGGTACTATTGTGAGCTTATTTTAAATTCATATTTGTGTTATATCTACTGTTTTCCAACTTCTCCATGGTTCATACCCTCCGATACTACTCATACATTCATCAAAATAAGCAAACAACACATAGAAAATAGAATTTGTCAAAACAGAACAGTCCGTAGTAATCTGTAACTCTCGAATACTTCTGTAACTCCAATTTTTTTAAAAAAATAGGAAAACCTAAGAAACTTGTTTGTTAATATTCTTAAAAAATAATCAGCATTTTATCACTTCTATTAAAAATGAGAATTGTTTTCCTGAGCGCAAAAGTTTCTATTTTTTAGCAAGATCAAATCAACTATCACCATAGATCATCCCAAAGGTCTTACTTGGCACTTTATTGAAACAAAAGCTATAAAACATGATTAATATAGTAGCCTAATCATGTTAACACACAAAAACAGTAGAGGTAAATATTGGGTTGTCTCTCAACAAGCGCTTTTCTTTAATGTCTTTCTAGCTAGGCATGATGATTTCAATGATACTCACATAAAGAATAAAAATTGAAACACAACGGGAGCATCATTAAGCATATGACTAGCACATTTAAGCCTAACCCACTTCCTATGCATAGGGATTTTGTGAGCAAACAATTCATGAGAACAAGAATCAACTAGCATAGGAAGGTAAAGCAAACATAACTTCATGATTTTCAACACATAGAGAGGAAACTTGATATTATTGTAACTCCTACAAGCATATATTCCTCCCTCATAATAATTTTTAGTAGTATAATGAATGAATTCAACAATATAGCTAACACACAAAGCATTATTTTCATGATGCACAAGCATAGAAATTTTACTCCTCTCCACATAAGCAAAATTCTTCTCATTCGGAATAGTGGGAGCAAACTCAACAAAATGACTATCACGTGAGGCATAATCCAATTGAAAATTAAGATCATGATGCCAAGTTTCATGGTTATCATTATTCTTTATAGCATACATGTCATCACAGTAATCATCATAGACAGGAGGCATGCTATCATCACAATAATTTTGCACATCAAAACTTGGGGGACAAAAAAATACCATCTTCATCAAACATAGCATCCCCAAGCTTGTGGCTTTGCATATCATTAGCATCATGGATACTCAAAGAATTCATACTAGCAACATTGCAATCATGCTCATCATTCAAAGATTTAGTACCAAAACATTTTAATACATTATGCTTCTAACACTTTGGTAGAATTATCAGAATCCTTATTTTCATGAAAGGCATTAAAAATATGAAGCATATGAGGCAACCTCAATTCCATTTTTTGTAATTTTCTTTTATGGACTAAACTAGTGATAAAACAAGAAACTAAAAGATTCAGTTGCAAGATCTAAAGATATACCTTCAAGCACTCACCTCCCCGGCAACGGGGCCAGAAAAGAGCTTCGTTGACGGGATGTGAGTGCCGCTTACCTAGCCTCCCCGACAACGGCGCCAGAAAAGAGCTTGATGTCTACTATGCAACCTTCTTCTTCTAGACTCGTGTTGGGCCTTGATAACCCACAAGTGTAGGGGATCGCAACAGTTTTCGAGGGTAGAGTATTCAACCCAAATTTATAGATTCGGCACAAGGGGAGCAAATAATATTTGAAGGTATTAGCAGCCGAGTTGTCAATTCAACCACACATGGAGATTAATTATCTGCAGCAAAGTGACCAGTAGGACAGTAGTATGATCTAATAGTAGCAGCAGTAACGGTAACAGTAACAGTGATAGCAATAGTTTTGTAACAAGTGTAATAGTGATGATAGCAGTAGTAACTTAGCAGAAACAATATAGGATAATTTCGTAGGCATTGAATCGGTGACTTGTTGGATGATATTCATCATGAGACAGTTATAACCTAGGGCGATATGACACTAGCTCCAGTTCATCGATATAATGTAGGCATGTATTCCGTAAATAGTCATACGTGCTTTATTAAAAGAACTTGCATGACATCTTTTGTCCTACCCTCCAGTGGCAACGGGGTCCATATTGGAAACTAAGGGATATTAAGGCCTCCTTTTAATAGAGAACCGGAACAAAGCATTAACACATAGTGAATACATGAACTCCTCAAACTACGGTAATCACCGGAAGAAGTCCCGGTTATTGTCACTCCGGGGTTACTAGATCATAACACATAGTAGGTGACTATAACTTGCAAGATCGGATCTAGAACATGAATATAATGGTGATAACATAAACGGTTCAGATCTAAAATCATGGCACCTGGGCCCAAAGTGACAAGCATTAAGCATGGCAAAGTCATAGTAACATCAATCTAAGAACATAGTGGATACTAGGGATCAAGCCCTAACAAAACTAACTCGATTACATGATGAATCTCATCCAACTCCTCACCGACCAGCGAGCCTACGATGGAATTACTCACTCCCGGTGGGGAGCATCATGGAATTGGCGATGGAGAAGGGTTGGTGATGACGAAGAACGAAGATCCCCTCTTCGGAGCCCCAAACGGACTCTAGATCTGCCTTCCCGAGGAAGAACAGGCCTTGGCGGCGGCTCCGTCTCGTGGATTGTGATAATTCTTTCTCCCTTATTTTTTCTGGAAAAATAGGATTTTATAGCGTCGGTTTCAGGATCTGCAGGGCCACCAGGTGGGGACAACCCACCTAGGCGTGCCTGGTGAGGGGGGCGTGCCCTGGTGGGTTGTGCCCACCCAGGTGCCCCCCTTCGGTAGGTCTTGGCTCCAAAAATTCTTATATATTATATAAAAATTCCCCGCAAAGTTTCGTTCCATTCTGAGAACTTTTATTTCAGCACAAAAACAACACCATGGTAGTTCTACCGAAAACAACATCAGTCCAGGGGTAGTTTCATTCAAATCATGCAAATTAGAGTCCAAAACCAGAGGAAAAGCGTTAGGAAAAGTAGATACTTTGGAGACGTATCAACTCCCCCAAGCTTAAACCTTTGCTTGTCCTCAAACAATTCAGTTGATAAATTGAAAGTGAAAAAGAAAAACTTTTAGAACTCTTTTGCTCTTGTTTGCATAAATAAGCTTAAACAGCGCCCAGGTTTTCTGCCAACATTATAACTAACCATGCCGACAATAACTCTTAAAGATTATATTAACTCATATCAATGACATAATCAGCTAGCGAGCAATAATAAGACATCTCGAACGACAACACTTTGTCAAACAACCAGGATATAATATGACAATAGTGGTATTGTAAGGCCCTCGATGTGGCTATATCTCCCACGTGTCGAAGCACGACTTAGAGGCATAACCGCATTGAAAGCAGTGTCGCAAGTGAGGTAATCTTCACACAACCCATGTAATACATAAGGGAAAAAGATACATAGTTGGCTTACAATCGCCACTTCACACAATACATGAATAAAGCATTACATCATCCAAATACAATCAAGGTCCGACTACGGAACCAAAATAAAAGAAGAACCCCAAATGCGACAAGGTCCCCGATCGACCCCAACTGGGCTCCACTACTGATCAACTAGAACGAAACAACACAAAGGACAAGATCTTCGTCGAGCTCCTCCCGAGCTTGGTTGCGTCATCTGCACGGACTCAACGGCACCTGCAAACTGGTTTTGGAAGTATCTGTGAGCCACGGGGACTCAGTAATCTCGCACCCTCGCGATCAAGACTATTTAAGCTTATGGGTAAGGTAAAGGTATGAGGTGGAGCTGCAGCAAGCGACTAGCATATATGGTGGCTAACATATGCAAATGAGAGCGAGAAGAGAAGGAAAAGCACGGTCAATAAAAGTATGATCAAGAAGTGATCCTAGAACAACCTACGCCAAACATAACTCCAACACCGTGTTCACTTCCCGGACTCCGCTGGAAAGAGACCATCACGGTTACACACGCGGTTGATGTATTTTAATTAAGGTCAACTTCAGATTTTCTACAACCGGACGTTAACAAATTCCCATCTGCCCATAACCGCGGGCACAGCTTTCGAAAGTTCAAATCCCTGCAGGGGTGTCCCAACTTAGCCCATCACAAGCTCTCACGGTCAACGAAGGATATTCCTTCTAGCGGGAAGACCCGATCAGACTCGGAATCCCGGTTACAAGACATCCTCGACAATGGTAAAACAAGTTCAGCAACACCGCCCGAATGTGCCGACAAATCCCGATAGGAGCTGCACGTATCTCGTTCTCAGGGCACACTCAGATGAGCAGTCCGTACAACTAAAACCAGCCCTCGAGTTTCCTCGAGGTGGCGCTGCAAGGGGCTCTAGTTTGGACCAACACTCAGAGGAGCACTGGCCTGGGGGGGGGTTAAATAATGATGACCCTTGAGTCTGCAGAACCCAAGGGAAAGAAAAGGCTAGGTGGCAAATCGTAAAACCAATGTTGGGCATTGTTGGAGGAGTTTTATTCAAGGCGAACTGTCAAGGGGTTCCCATTATAACCCAACCGCGTAAGGAACGCAAAATCCGGGAACATAACACCGATATGACGGAAACTAGGGCGGCAAGAACTCAGGCCAAGGCGCTGGACTCCTGTTGAGGTACAGAGAGAAGAGGGATTAGGAAGAGAGATTTGCAGGGATGAGGGAACGGAAAGAGAGGGTCGCGAGGAGCTGTCCTGGTGGTTCCGGTAGAACTCCGGCGAGGTCGCCGGCCGGTGGTGGCGCGCGGGGTCGAGCGAGGCTCTCGGGCCCAAACAGTTGGGTGGATTGGTGGAGTCTGGATGGGGATCGAGAAGGTGGAACCTTGGTTGTGCGTGGTTGGACGATGAGATCTGGGAGGATCCCGAGGACAAGTGGCGGCGACGAAGGGATGGGACAAACCTCCTAGGTTTTAGGGTTAGTCTAGATTAGGTATGCGGTTGGACTATAAATAGAGAACAGAGGGAAATTTAGATCACCCGATCAAAATTAGACGGTTAGGAAAAGAGTCTAGGGAGTCCAAATAAGAAAACGGTGACGTTTTGTAGACGTCTGGGGATGATCCGGATCCAACGGTGACGACTGTCCGGGTCGGGTCCGGGACAATTCCGGACGCGCACGTGAGGGGTTCGATGCACTGTGCAGAGAGGGTTTCAGACCGTGCGGTCGCATCGGACAACTCCGGAAGCGAAGAGGGGAAGGAGGATGGACTAGGTGGGCTGTGGTGAGACTGCGAGGGGGAGAAGAGAGAGAGAGAGGGCCCGGCATCTGTTTCCGGAGACCGAAAACGTCTGACGTTAGACCGGCTATACTCCCGCTATAGTTTAACGGTTGGGCTATCAAACGAACTCCGAATGCGATGAAACTTGACAGGCGGTCTATCTACACTATAATAAGACCGCACGCCAACTTTCAACCCATTCTGAGAACATTTTCCGGCCACTTATAAAATAATATTTCGGACATGCTGCGGGCGCGTGCAAATGTGTCTGGGCTCAGAACGGACAACGGAGAGAAGTCAGAGAACTCGGACGAATGCAAGTTTTGAAAACATGATGATGCAATGCACATGATGACATGATGAAACGCAACACGCAAGCAAATGACATGACAACGCCGGCGAATAACTGGAGGACACCTGGCACATCGGTCTCGGGGCGTCACAGGTATCTCGCTAGCCCTTTCTGAGACCGCAAACATAAATGCAGAGCACTTCCAAAGTTCAAGCAGCGACTAAACATTGTAATTCATGGCAGAAAAGATCCAGTCATGATGCACCCAACATTAGCTACACACAATGCAAGTCATGATAGATGTGCTCTCTTAGTTTCTAGCGCTTGTTTTAGAAGGTGATGACACAACATAAAAGTAAATAGATAGTCCCTTCGCAGAGGGAAGCAGTGATTTGCAGAGGTGCCATAGCTCGAAATTTTAAAACTGAGATAAATGATATTTTGAGACATGCACCCTTCTCATTTACTTGACGACTATCAGTTATCAATATCTCCCATGGTAAACGGGCTAGTGGCAGTTCCCAAGCGATAAAAGTAAACGTTTTGACTTCATTGGAAGTTTTTGTTTGATTATTCGAGCAATTAACTCTTTTGTATTTTGCAGTTTGGGACTGGGCATCCCTATTACTGCCCTTTTCTCGTGCGATGGCGAGTGAATAAACACTCGACCTGAGAATAACCCGCTTAGCATGGAAGATACCGACCACCTCCCGTCGTTCCATGAACGATCCAGGCACACAAAACAGATTTTTTTAGAAGTTTATAGAGGTGGCACATGCAAATTTACTTAGGACAGCAGGGTAATACCGCATATAGGTAGATATGGTGGACTCATCTGGAATAACTTTGGGTTCAATGTTTTTGATGTACAAGCAGAATCCCCACTTAGTATAGGCGAAGGCTAGCAATTAGATTGAGAAGGGGCCAGCTAGAGAGCAACAACGACCATGATCATGCATTATGCATAAGTAACATTGGACACTAGCATGAGTAGGATATGATCACCATGAACATAAATATCATAGAGGCTATGTTGGTTTTGATTCAACTAGATGCATGAACATGTGCCAAGTCAAGCCTCTCGAACATTCAGAGGAGGATACCATATCATCATACTACATCACAATCATTTTAATGCGATGTTTATATCCAAGATAAATCATTATCCACTCCCAGCTACTTATGCATGGCATGAGAAACTATGTTGATATCCATTGCAAACATGTTTAATCATAATGGGCTGAATCATGGATACTAGGTTAAACATATTTACACAAACATGACAAGTCGAGTTCATACCAGTTTCTCTCTGCCACGACCAGTTCATCGAATATCGTCATTATTGCCTTTCAGTTGCACGACCGAACGATGTGAAAATAATAATAGTGCAAGAGTGCCATGGACTAAGCTAGAATCTGTAAAACATTTTATTCCATAGGAGAAGACAAGGTAAAATGGGCTCTTTATTAGTTCAACAATTATTCATATGAGAGCCACTCAACATTTTTATCGTGGTCTTCTCCTTGGTACAATTCAAATAAAAGAAAAGAATTTCAGAGAAACACACTGAAATATTTTTGGAGTTTTTGGTTTTCTTGAACAAGCAAATAAAAGGGAAAAGCAAAAACGAGAAAAACTATTTATGCGGGAAAGCTCCCAACAAGCAAAAGAAGGACAAGGAAATCTTTTTGGGTTTTCTTTTTAATATTATAACTAAACATGCATAGAAAGTAAACTAGCTACAACTATTTTTTTGGGTTTTTCTAAAGTTTTTCAAATGCACAAGAAGAAGGCAAGAAAAATAAATCTAAGCATGGATAATACAATGAAAAAGTGTGAACACCGACAAGATGAATAAGTGGGCATGAATGTAATGTCGGTGAGAAACACGTACTTCCCTAAGCTTAGACTTTTGGCCTAACTTGGTGATCGATCAGTAGTTGGCATGGTAGCTCACGAAGGCTCTCGGTGCGGATGCCTCGGCCTGCCGTGCTGCCTCCACTGCCGCGTTGAGAGCTCGGGCCTTGCTCTCAAGAACAAAATATCTTCCTTTGTTGTGATAATCAAAAAGAGCAGGCGAGGGCAAATATGTGTGCACAACAGACTTTTGATTAAACAATAGATTATAAGTGAAATTGTCAACATTTCCCTCGAGAATCTTATGTTCTTTTAAAGTGTCCAATCTAAATACTGCGTGGGTAGGATAGGATCAAAGGGCAAAGGTGAAACACCCAGCCCTCGTGCTAAACGCGTGACATATATTCCACCATAGAAATAGCCACTGTAGCGTTGTGCTGAAGTCTGCGTGCAACAATTGCTCCAAGGTTATAATTCCTTTCACCAATGAGAGCGGTGTGGATGAGGCTCAAGTCTGGAGCACAAAGTGTACTACAGTCTTGTTTGCCTACTATACATTTCCCGTTAAATAATGCAAAGTACTGAATTGCGGGAAAATGAATGCTCTTTTATTCTACCTTGTGTCACTCCCCTCGTCTCACCGTTATAAAGACTAGACAAGAATATTTGATACTCATCCCTTGGCGGTTCGTCAATTGAACCCCAATATGAGAGTTTGCAGTGGTAAGCAAAATTCTCTAGTGATATGGTAAATGGATTATCATAAAGCATAAACGACACCCTAGACTCACGGGGAAAGAATTTAAATCCTTTGACAAATGATTCAGTGAGGAGGTGGCGGTGTTCACACTTATCTCAAAGGTGGAGACCGAGACCGGCATTGTGAACATATTGCTCAGATTCTTCTTTAATGCCCACACGTATCATATATTCATCGCAAGGCCATAAGCATGTTTTGATGGCGGCATCTCGAGTGGAACTTTCACTTGGTTCAACATATGACCGGTGAGCGGAGCTATCACTAGAGGATGCCGCCGAGGATCGCCTCCTCGAGGAACTCCTTCCAAACAAGTTCATCATGTCCGCTTACAATTTTCTGAAAGTTTTTGGGTGACAAAAATTTGTCAACTAAACTTCACAAAAATGATACCAAGTACTCATAGGGATACATAAAGGCCATAGCAAGCATTCAAACTACTTAGAACACTAAGAATTCAACATGCAAGCACATCTACAACAGCACCAAGAGTAGCTAATTATTCAAAATATAAACCACAAAAACAAAAACTAATTGGACTAACGGTGGAGTCACATACCAAGCAACAATCACCCGAAACAGTTTCGGAAATGGAGCTTCGAGCAAAGAGATCGAAATCCGCGGGTTTGGGAGCAAGAACACGAGAGAGAGAGAGAGAGAGCAATGGAGATTTTTTTCTAGAGGTAGGTGATGATGTGGTATGAAGAGATAAGTGAGGGGGCCCACGTGGGGACCACAACCCACCAGGGCGCGCCTGGGGGTCCTGACGCGCCCAGGTGGGTTGTGCCCACCTGGTGCACCTTCCTCTGATGATTTTTGCACCAAAAATTCTTAAATATTCAGAAAAATTGTATTACATTTTTAGGGCATTCCAAGAACTTTTATTTTTGGGTCATTTTTTATTGCACGGGAAATTCAGAAAAACAAACAAAACATGGCATTTTATTTTATTTAGCTAATAAAAACAAAGAATAAAAAGTAGGGACAGAATGTAGTGCTTACTAAATTCACCAACTTCATATCGCTCAAAAATGATCCATTAATAAGGTTGATCAGGTCTTATTAATAACCACTTTCGATTAGCATGAAACCGAAGAACTTTCATAAATCACTAAGTTACCTCAATGGGGATATGCATTTCCCCAACAATAATCATTTCATATTTCTTTTTGACAGTGGGTAGAGGTATTTGAAAACTTCCAATAGTGATTGTCGGAGATTTTTTCAATAACATTAATACCATTCACTTGGAATTGTTTCTTCGGAAAATGCATCGTATGCTCATTACCATTGATATGAAAAGTGACCTTGCTTTTATTGCAATCAATAACAGCCCCTGCGGTATTCAAGAAGGTTCTACCAAGGATAATTGACATGCTGTCGTCCTCGGGCATCTCAAGTATAACAAAGTCCTTCAAAATAGTAATATTAGCAACAATAGCAGGCACATCCTCACAGATATCGATAGGTATGGTAGTTGATTTATCAGCCATTTGCAAAGATATTTCAGTAGGTGTGAGTTTATTCAAATCAAGTCTTTTATATAAAGAGAAAGGCATAACACTAACACCAGCTCCTAAATCACACAAAGCAGTTTTCACATAATTCTTTTTGATAGAGCAAGGTAGAGTTGTTATCCCGGATCTCCAAGTTTTTTAGATAATCCATCTTTAAAACTATAATTAGCAAGCATAGTTGAGATTTCAGCCTCCGATATTTTCCTCTTATTTGTGATGATGTCTTTCATATACTTTGCATAAGGAGGCATTTTCAAGATATCATTCAAGCGAGTACACAAAAAGACCGGCCTCAGCATTTAAGCAAAGCGTTCAAATTCTTCATCATCATTATTTTTAGTTGACTTAGGTACAAAAGGCATAGGTTTTTGAACCAACGGTTCTCATTCTTTACCGTGTTTTCTAGCTATGAAGTCTCTTTTATCATACCTTTTATTCTTAGGTTGTGGGTTATCAAGATCAACAGGTGGTTCTATCTCAACATCGTTGTCTGGTTCTTTATTATTTGGTTGAGTATCTTCATGAACATTAGCATTATATTTTTCATTATCACTAAGTGAGTGTTCATTACCAGACTGGGTTTCAGCATCAGAGATAGAAACTTCATTACCATTTTTAGGAGGTTTTTCTATTTCAGGTTCACTAGGAGCATGCAAAGTCCTATCATTTTTCTTTTTCTTTCTAGAAGGACTAGGTGCACTAGTGTTAGCTCTTTGTGAATCTTGTTCAATTATTTTTGGGTGTCCCTCGGGATAAAGTGGTTCCCGAGTCATTTTACCTCCTCCAGTTGCAACTCTAACAGCAAAGTCATGCATATTATTAGTAATTTCATCAAGCAATTCTCTTTGAGATTTAGCAACTTGTTCTAACTGAGTTTGAACCATAGAAGCATGCTTTCCAACACCTCTAACATCATTTGATATTCTAAATAACAAGTCACTCAAACAAGCAATCATATCAGAATTGTATTTCGATTGCTTCATAACATTTGCATTGAAGTGATCTTGTTTTCTAATATAATTTTCAAACTCATAAAGGCATTGGATAGGATGCATATTGCGAGGATTGTCACTATCATTGAACTTCATAAGAGAATTTACCTGTACCACCTTAGGCAGGGGTGGTGTATTAAGCCCATGTATTTCTTCGATAGGAGGTAAAATTTTAACATCCTCAGCTTTAATACCTTTTTCCTTCATAGATTTCTTCACCTCTTGCATATCTTCAAGACTTCGATATAATATACCCCTCTTCTTCGGAGTGGGTTTAGGCGGTGGTTCAGGAATAGTCCAATCATCATAATTTTTCAATATTTTATTCATTAATTCCTCAGCTTGTCCAACAGTTCGTTCCCTGAAAACACAACCAGCACAACTATCTAGCAAGTCCCTAGAAGCATCGGTTAGTCCATTATAGAAGATATCAAGTATTTCATTTTTCCTAAGAGGATGATCAGGCAAAGCATTAAGTAATTGGCAAAGCCTCCCCCAAGCTTGTGGGAGACTCTCTTCTTTAATTTGCACAAAGTTAAATATTTCCTGTAAGGCAGCTTGTTTCTTATGAGCAGGAAAATATTTTTCAGAGAAGTAATAAATCATATCCTGGGGACTACGCACACAACCAGGAGTAAGAGTATTGTACCAAGCTTTAGCATCACCCTTTAATGAGAAAGGGAATAATTTGAGAATAAAGTAATAGCGAGTTTTCTCATCATGAGTAAAAAGGGTGGCTATGTCATTCAACTTAGTAAGATATGCCACAACAATTTCAGTTTCATAACCATGGAAAGGATCAGATTCAACCAAAGTGATTAACTCTGGGTCGACAGAGAATTCATAATCCTTATCATCAATAAAGATAGGTTAAGTAGAAAACTCAGGATCACATTTCATTCTAGCATTCAGAGATTTTTTTCTTCATACTTGCACAATAATTTCTCTAGATCATCTCTATCATTGCAAGCAAGAATATCTCTAGTTGTTTCTTCACTCATAACATAACCTTCCACCACCTTAGGTAATTCATATCTAGGAAGGCTAGTTCTAGTAGGTGTTTCACGAGATTCAGTTTCAAGCTCGTCATCAGATTCAACAACATCATGGTGTATAACTCTAGCAATTTGTTTATCAAGAAAATAACCAAGTGGCACATCATCATTAAGCAAGGTAGTAGCATCATCATAAGAATTATCCATAGCAGAAGTAGCATCATCAATAACTTGCAACATATCAAAATTAATAGCATGTGGTGGTGTGGCAATTTTACTTATAACAGAAGGTGAATCTAAAGCAGAACAGGATGGCAGTTCCTTATCTCCCCTTGTCTTTGAGGGAAATATCTTAGTCTAAGCATCCTTCAGATTCTTCATAGTGATAGTATGATAATAATCCCAAGTGAGTCAACAAATGTAGCTATGCTCCCCAGCAACGACACCAGAAAAAGGTCTTGATAACCCACAAGTGTAGGGGATCGCAACAGTTTTCGAGGGTAGAGTATTCAACCCAAATTTATAGATTCGACACAAGGGGAGCCAAAGAATATTTGAAGGTATTAGCAACTGAGTTGTCAATTCAACCACACCTGATTAATTATCTACAGCAAAGTGATCAGTAGCACAGTAATATGATAGTTTTAATAATAGTAGCAGTAGTAACTGTAACGGTAACAGTGATATCAATAGTTTTGTAGCAAGTGTAACAGTGATGATAGCAGTAGTAACTTAGCAGAAACAATATATGATAAATTCGTAGGCATTGGATTGGTTACTTGTTGGATGATATTCATCATGAGACAGTTATAACCTAGGGCAATACGACACTAGCTCCAGTTTATCGATATAATGTAGGATGTATCCCTCAAATAGTCATACGTGCTTTATTAAAAGAAGTTGCATGACATCTTTTGTCCTACCCTCCCGTGGCAGCGGGGTTCATATTGGAAACTAAGGGATATTAAGGCCTCCTTTTAATAGAGAACCAGAACAAAGCATTAACACATGGTGAATACATGAACTCCTCAAACTACGGTAATCACCGGAAGAAGTCCCGGTTATTGTCACTCCGGAGTTACCGGATCATAACACGTAGTAGGTGACTCTATCTTGCAAGATCAGATTTAGAACATGAATATAATGGTGATAACATAAACGGTTCAGATCTGAAATCATGGCACCCAGGCGCAAAGTGGCAAGCATTAAGCATGGCAAAGTCATAGCAAGATCAATCTAAGAACATAGTGGATACTAGGGATCAAGCCCTAACAAAACTAAGTCGATTACATGATGAATCTCATCCAACTCCTCACCGACTAGCGAGCCTGCGAAGGAATTACTCACTCCCGGTGGGGAGCATCATGGAATTGGCGATGGAGAAGGGTTGGTGATGACAAAGAACGAAGGCCCCCCTCTCCGGAGCCCCAAACGGACTCCAGATCTGCCCTCCCAAGGAAGAACATGGCTTCGTGGCGGCTCTGTCTCATGGATCGCGATAATTCTTTCTCCCTGATTTTTGTCAGGAAAAATAGGATTTTATAGCGTCAGTTTCAGGGTCTTCGGGGCCACCAGGTGGGGACAACCCACCTGGGCGCGTCTGGTGAGGGGGCGCGCCCTGGTGGGTTGTGCCCACCCAGGTGCCCCCCTTCGGTAGGTCTTCTCTCCAGAAATTCTTATATATTATATAAAAATTCCCCGCAAAGTTTCGTTCCATTTCAAGAACTTTTATTTCTGCACAAAAACAACATCATGGTAGTTCTGCTGAAAACAGCGTCGGTCCGGGGTTAGTTTCATTCAAATCATGCAAATTAGAGTCCAAAACAAGAGGAAAAGCGTTAGGAAAAGTAGATACGTTGGATACGTATCAGGCCTTCAAGTGCAGAGTTTTGTAGGACAGTAGCAAATTTCCCTCAAGTGGATGACCTAAGGTTTATCAATCCGTGGGAAGCGTAGGATGAAGATGGTCTCTCTCAAACAACCCTGCAACCAAATAACAAAGAGTCTCTTGTGTTCCCAACACATCCAATACAATGGCAAATTGTATAGGGGCACTAGTTCGGCGAAGAGATGGTGATACAAGTGTAACATGGATAGTAGATATAGGTTTTTGTAATATGAAAACATAAAAACAACAAGGTAACTAGTAACAAAAGTGAGTGAAAACGGTATTGCAGTGCTTGGAAAAAGGCATTGGGTTCATACTTTCACTAGTGCAAGTTCTCTCAACAATGATAACATGATTAGATCATATGGCAATCCCTCAACGTGCGACAAAAGTCACTCCAAAGTTCCTATCACGGAGAACATAAGATGAAATTGCTTGTAGGGTACGAAACCACCTCAAAGTTATTCTTGTCGATCAATCCATTGAGATATTCCTATAAGTGTCACAAACAACCCTAGAGTTCATAGTAAAATAACACCATATGATACATATCAATCAACTCTAATGTCACCTAAATAGTCCAATGTCACCACAAGTATCCGTGGGTCAATTATACGATATGCATCAAACAACTTCAGATTCATAATATCCAATCCAACATAAAGAACCTCAAAGAGTGCCCCAAGATTCCTACCGGAGAAACAAGGATGAAAACGTGCATCAATCCCTATGCATAGATTACCCCAATGTCACCTCGGGAATCCGCGAGTTGAGTGCCAAAACACACATCAAGTGAATCAATAGAATACCCCGTTGTCACCACGGGTATCCCACGCAAGACATGCATCAGGTGTTCTCAAATCCATAATAGTATTCAATCCGATAATAGTGAAACCTCAAAGGTAAAACTCAATTCATCACAAGAAGGTAGAGGGGGAGAAACACCATATGATCCGACTATAATAACAAAGCTCGTTGTACATCAAGATCATGCCAAATCAAGAACACGAGAGAGAGAGAGATCAAACACATAGCTACTCGTACATACCATCAGCCCCGAGGGTGAACTCCTCCCTCCTCATCATGGAGAGCACCGTGATGATGAAGATGGCCATCGGTGATGGTTTCCCCCTCCGGCAGGGTGCCGGAACGGGCTCCCGATTGGTTTTTCGTGGATAGAGAGGCTTGCGGTGGCGGCACTCCCGATCTAGGTTTCTTTTCGGGGGTTTCTGTATTTATAGGAATTTTTGGTGTTGGTTTGACGTCAGTGGGGTCCATGAGTCAACGATAAGGGTGGAGCACCCTCCCGGGGGGGGGGGGGGGGTAGGCCGCACCCTCCACCTTTTTGGTTGGCTCGGGACTCTTTTGGCCCAACTCTTTTGCTCCGGGGGCTTCTTATGGTCCATAAAAAATCACCTTAAATTTTTAGCTCAGTTGGACACCGTTTGATATTCCTTTTCTGTGAAACTCAAAAACAAGGAAAACCAAAAACTGGTGCTGGGCTCTAGGTTAATAGGTTAGTCCCAAAAATCATATAAAATAGCATATAAATGCACATAAAACATCCAAGATAGATAATATAATAGCATGGAACAATAAAAAAATTATAGATACGTTGGAGACGTATCAGTTGCACGACCCTATTTATCTATCCGGGTGTGTGTTTCCGTGTGCCCCATATTGCTATTGGTCTACTTGTTTCACTTGCGAATTTGTGAATCCCTTTCAACATTGTTGACTCTTGCTAAAATTTTGCATTAAATTTTTGTGCCACTATCCTCACCAAGCTACTCCATAAGCTTTACTTGATAGGTGTGAGTGAACAAGTCCGGTACCAATTCCACTATTCTTTCATTTCACATTGAGTGAAACTGGATACATCCTCAACTTTAGGAAAAGGTAACTTGGTATTGTTTATCTCATTTCCTACTCACCTCTACTCGAGTCTTGTGATGGATAGGCAAAGCACACCCCTCCGGTATAAAACAACAATGACGAGTTTGATGCCACGAACAACTTGAATGCCAAGATGGATGCTCAAATGGAGGAGATCAAAGCCCTCATCGAGGCCTACAAGCGGTCTTTCTCATCTTCGAGAAGACGCTCAAGTGTGCATGGTTCCGAGCTACCATCTCCGGCAAGATCACATCGGCATCGACACAATCACCGACAAGAACGTGAAGGTTAAGAGCTCAACACCAACAACCTCTCAATGACCCATCTAGGCATCTTCGCCTACGGATATTCGGCATCTTCGCCAACAAGAACCTCAAGGCTAAGCTCAAGAGAATCCCCCAAGCTCAAGTCCACGACTTCCACGAGATACTACGACCTCGACACCAACCACGAGCTTCCTTTATATGGGACTCTAGAACCCGAGGAGTACCTCGAGTGGGAGCGCTTGTGTTGGAAATATGCCCTAGAGGCAATAATAAAAGGATTATTATTATATTTCCTTGTTCATGATAATTGTCTATTATTCATGCTATAATTTTATTATCCGGAAATCGTAATACATGTGTGAATACATAGACCACAATGTGTCCCTAGTGAGCCTCTAGTTGACTAGCTCGTTGATCAACAGATAGTCATGGTTTCCTGGCTATGGACATGGGGATGTCATTGATAACGGGATCACATCATTAGGAGAATGATGTGATGGACAAGACCCAATCCTAAACATAGCACAAGATCGTATAGTTCGTTTGCTAGAGTTTTTCCAATGTCAAGTATCTTTTCCTTAGACCATGAGATCGTGTAACTCCCGGATACTGTAGGAGTGCTTTGGGTGTACCAAACGTCACAACGTAACTGGGTGACTATAAAGGTATACTGCGGGTATCTCCAAAAGTGTCTGTTGGGTTGACACGGATCAAGACTGAGATTTGTCACTCCGTATGACGGAGAGGTATCTCTGGGCCCACTCGGTAATGCATCATCACAATGAGCTCAAAGTGACCAAGTGTCTGGTCACGGGATCATGCATTATGGTATGAGTAAAGTGACTTGCCGGTAACGAGATTGAACGAGGTATTGGGATACCGACGATCGAATCTCGGGCAAGTAACGTACCGATTGACAAAGGGAATTGTATACGGGGTTGCTTGAATCCTCGACATCGTGGTTCATCCGATGAGATCATCGAGGAGCATGTGGGAGCCAACATGGGTATCGAGATCCCGCTGTTGGTTATTGACCGGAGAGCCATCTCGGTCATGTCTACATGTCTCCCGAACCCGTAGGGTCTACACACTTAAGGTTCAGTGATGCTAGGGTTGTAGAGATATGAATATGCAGTAACCCGAAAGTTGTTCGGAGTCCCGGATGAGATCCTGGACGTCACGAGGAGTTCCGGAATGGTCCGGAGGTGAAGAATTATATATAGGAAGTGCAGTTTCGGCCATCGGGAGAGTTTCGGGGGTCACCGGTATTGTACCGGGACCACCGGAAGGGTCCCGGGGGTCCACCGGGTGGGGCCACCCATCCCGGAGGGCCCCATGGGCCAAAGTGGGGAGGGGAACCAGCCCATAGTGGGCTGGTGCGCCCCCCTTGGCCCACCCCATGCGCCTAGGGTTGGGAACCCTAGGGTGGGGGGCGCCCCACCTGGCTTGGGGGCACTCCACCCCTTGGCCGCCGCCCCCCCTAGGAGATCCCATCTCCTAGGGCCAGCGCACCCCCTAGGGGGCCGATATAAAGGGGGGAGGGAGGGGGCAGCCGCACCCTTGAGTCTTGGCGCCTCCCTCTCCCCTGCAACACCTCTCCCTCTCGTAGTAGAATGGCGAAGCCCTGCTGCGGTGACCCCTGCATCCACCACCACGCCGTCGTGCTGCTGGATCTTCATCAACCTCTCCTTCCCCCTTTCTGGATCAAGAAGGAGGAGACGTCACGCTGACCGTACGTGTGTTGAACGCGGAGGTGCCGTCCGTTCAGCGCTAGGATCTCCGGTGATTTGGATCACGTCGAGTACGACTTCCTCATCCCCGTTCTTTGAACGCTTCCGCGTGTGATCTACAAGGGTATGTAGATGCAATCCGATCACTCGTTGCTAGATGAACTCATAGATGGATCTTGGTGAAACCGTAGAATTTTTTTTGTTTTCTGCAACGTTCCCCAACAGTGGCATCATGAGCTAGGTCTATGCGTAGTTCTCTTTGCACGAGTAGAACACAATTTGTTGTGGGCGTAGATGTTGTCAACTTTCTTGCCGCTACTAGTCTTATTTTGCTTCAGCGGTATTGTGGGATGAAGCGGCCCGGACCGACCTTACACGTACGCTTACGTGAGACTGGTTCCACCGACTGACATGCACTAGTTGCATAAGGTGGCTAGCGGGTGTCTGTCTCTCCCACTTTAGTTGGAGCGGATTCGATGAAAAGGTTCCTTATGAAGGGTAAATAGAAGTTGACAAATCACGTTGTGGCTTTCACGTAGGTAAGAAAACGTTCTTGCTAGAACCCTTTTGCAGCCACGTAAAACTTGCAACAACAATTAGAGGACGTCCAACTTGTTTTTGCAGCAAGTGCTTTGTGATGTGATATGGCCAAAGTTGTGATGAATGATGAATGATATATATGTGATGTATGAGATCATGTTCTTGTAATAGGAATCACGACTTGCATGTCGATGAGTATGACAACCGGCAGGAGCCATAGGAGTTGTCTTTATTTTTTGTATGACCTGCGTGTCATTGAGAAACGCCATGTAAATTACTTTACTTTATTGCTAAACGTGTTAGCCATAGTAGTAGAAGTAATAGTTGGCGAGCAACTTCATGGAGACACGATGATGGAGATCATGATGATGGAGATCATGGTGTCATGCCGGTGACAAGATGATCATGGAGCCCCAAGATGGAGATCAAAGGAGCTATGTGATATTGGCCATATCATGTCACTATTATTATTTGATTGCATGTGATGTTTATCATGTTTTTGCATCTTGTTTACTTAGAACGACGGTAGTAAATAAGATGATCCCTCATAATAATTTCAAGAAAGTGTTTCCCCTAACTGTGCACCGTTGCGACAGTTCGTTGTTTCGAAGCACCACGTGATGATCGGGTGTGATAGATTCCAACGTTCACATACAACGGGTGTAAGACAGATTTACACATGCAAACACTTAGGTTGACTTGACGAGCCTAGCATGTACAGACATGGCCTCGGAACACAGAAGACCGAAAGGTCGAGCATGAGTCGTATAGAAGATACGATCAACATGAAGATGTTCACTGATGTTGACTAGTCCGTCTCACGTGATGATCGGACACGGCCTAGTTAACTCGGATCATGTTATACTTAGATGACGGGAGGGATGTCTATCTGAGTGGGAGTTCATTATATAATTTGATTAGATGAACTTAATTATCATGAACTTAGTCTAAAATCTTTACAATATGTCTTGTAGATCAAATGGCCCACGTTGTCCTCAACTTCAACGCGTTCCTAGAGAAAACCAAGCTGAAAGACGATGGCAGCAATTATACGGACTGGGTCCGGAACCTGAGGATCATCCTCATAGCTGCCAAGAAAGATTATGTTCTAGAAGCACCGCTAGGTGACGCACCCATCCCACAGAACCAAGACGTTATGAACGCTTGGCGGACACGTGTTGTTGACTACTCCCTCGTTCAGTGTGGCATGCTTTACAGCTTAGAACCGGGGCTCCAAAAGCGTTTTGAGAGAAACAGAGCATATGAGATGTTCGAAGAGCTGAAAATGGTTTTTCAAGCTCATGCCCGGGTCGAGAGATATGAAGTCTCCGACAAGTTCTTCAGCTGTAAGATGGAGGAAAATAGTTCTGTCAGTGAGCACATACTCACTATGTCTGGATTACATAACCGCTTAACTCAGCTGGGAGTTAATCTCCCGGATGACGCGGTCATTGACAGAATCCTTCAGTCGCTTCCACCGAGCTACAAGAGCTTTGTGATGAACTTCAATATGCAGGGGATGGAAAAGACCATTCCTGAGGTATTTTCAATGCTGAAATCAGCAGAGGTAGAAGTGAAAAAGGAACATCAAGTGTTGATGGTCAATAAAACCACCAAGTTCAAGAAAGGCAAGGGTAAAAAGAACATCAAGAAGGACGACAAGGGAGTTGCCGCGCCTGGTAAGCAAGCTGCCGGGAAGAAGCCAAAGAATGGACCCAAGCCCAAGACTGAGTGCTTTTATTGCAAGGGAAGTGGTCACTGGAAGCGGAACTGCCCCAAATACTTAGCGCACAAGAAGGCTGGCAACACAAAAGGTATATGTGATATACATGTAATTGATGTGTACCTTACCGGTATTCGTAGTAGCTCCTGGGTATTTGATACCGGTGCGGTTGCTCACATTTGTAACTCAAAGCAGGAGCTGCGGAATAAACGGAGACTGGCAAAGAACGAGGTGATGATGCGCGTCGGGAATGGTTCCAAGGTCGATGTGATCGCCGTCGGCACGCTACCTCTACATTTACCCACGGGATTAGTTTTAAACCTCAATAATTGTTATTTAGTACCAGCTTTGAGCATGAACATTGTATCAGGATCTCGTTTAATTCGAGATGGCTACTCATTTAAATCCAAGAATAATGGTTGTTCTATTTATATGAGAGATATGTTTTATGGTCACGCTCCTATGGTGAATGGTTTATTCTTAATGAATCTCGAGCGTAATGCTACACATATTCATAGTGTGAATACCAAAAGATGTAAGGTTGATAATGATAGTCCCACATACTTGTGGCACTGCCGCCTTGGTCACATAGGTGTCAAACGCATGAAGAAGCTCCATGCAGATGGACTTTTAGAGTCTCTTGATTACGAATCATTTGGCACGTGCGAACCATGCCTCATGGGTAAGATGACCAAGACTCCGTTCTCAGGAACAATGGAGCGAGCAACCAACCTATTGGAAATCATACATACTGATGTGTGCGGTCCAATGAGTGTTGAGGCTCGTGGTGGCTATCGTTATGTTCTCACCCTCACTGATGACTTGAGTAGATATGGGTATGTCTACTTAATGAAACACAAGTCTGAAACCTTTGAAAAGTTCAAGAAATTTCAGAGTGAAGTTGAAAATCAACGTGACAGAAAAATCAAGTTTTTGTGATCAGATCGTGGAGGAGAATACTTGAGTCACGAATTTGGCACACACTTAAGAAAATGTGGAATAGTTTCACAACTCACGCCGCCTGGAACACCTCAGCGTAATGGTGTGTCCGAACGTCGTAATCGCACTCTATTGGATATGGTGCGATCTATGATGTCTCTTACCGATTAACGCTGTCATTTTGGGGCTATGCTTTAGAGACTGCCGCATTCACTTTAAATAGGGCTCCGTCGAAATCTGTTGAGACGACACCGTATGAATTATGGTTTGGGAAGAAGCCTAAGCTGTCGTTTCTAAAAGTTTGGGGATGCGATGCTTATGTCAAGAAACTTCAACCTGAAAAGCTCGAACCCAAGTCGGAAAAATGCATCTTCATAGGATACCCTAAAGAAACTATTGGGTATACCTTCTACCTCAGATCCGAAGGTAAGATCTTTGTTGCCAAGAATGGATCCTTTCTAGAGAAAGAGTTTCTCTCGAAAGAAGTAAGTGGGAGGAAAGTAGAGCTTGATGAAGTACTGCCTCTTGAAGCAGAGAGTAGCGCAGCTCAGGAAAATGTTCCTGTGGTGCCTGCACCAATTAGAGAGGAAGTTAATGATGATGATCAAGATATTTCTGACCAAGCTCCTACTGAACTTCGAAGGTCCACAAGGACACGTTCCGCACCAGCGTGGTACGGCAACCCTGTCATGGAAATTATGTTGTTAGACAACGGTGAACCTTCAAACTATGAAGAAGCGATGGCGGGCCCGGATTCCGACAAATGGCTGGAAGCCATGAAATCCGAGATAGGATCCATGTATGAAAACGAAGTATGGACTTTGACTGACTTGCCCGATGATCGGCGAGCCATAGAAAATAAATGGATCTTTAAGAAGAAGACAGACGCGGATGGTAATGTGACCATCTATAAAGCTAGGCTTGTCGCTAAGGGTTATCGACAAGTTCAAGGGGTTGACTACGATGAGACATTCTCTCCCGTGGCAAATCTGAAGTCCATCCGAATCATGTTAGCAATTGCCACATTCTACGATTATGAGATATGGCAAATGGACGTCAAAACGGCATTCCTTAATGGTTTCCTTAAGGAAGAATTGTATATGATGCAGCCGGAAGGTTTTGTCGATCCTAAATATGCTGACAAGGTGTGCAAGCTCCAACGCTCGATTTATGGGCTGGTGCAAGCATCTCGGAGTTGGAACATTCGCTTTGATGAGATGATCAAAGCGTTTGGGTTTACACAGACTTATGGAGAAGCCTGTGTTTACAAGAAAGTGAGTGGGAGCTCTTTAGCATTTCTCATATTATATGTAGATGACATACTTTTGATGGAAAATGATATAGAACTCTTGGACAACATTAAGGCCTACTTGAATAAGAGTTTTTCAATGAAGGACCTTGGAGAAGCTGCTTATATATTAGGCATCAAGATCTATAGAGACAGATCAAGACGCCTCATAGGTCTTTCACAAAGCACATACCTTGATAAGATATTGAAGAAGTTCAAGATGGATCAGTCTAAGAAGGGGTTCTTGCCTGTGTTGCAAGGTGTGAAATTGAGCTCAGCTCAATGTCCGACCACGGCAGAAGATATAGAAGAGATGAGTGTCATCCCCTATGCCTCAGCCATAGGTTCTATTATGTATGCCATGCTGTGTACCAGACCTGATGTAAACCTTGCCGTAAGTTTGGTAGGTAGGTACCAAAGTAATCCCGGCAAGGAACACTGGACAGCGGTCAAGAATATCCTGAAGTACCTGAAAAGGACTAAGGAAATGTTTCTCGTCTATGGAGGTGACGAAGAGCTCGTCGTAAAGGGTTACGTCGACGCTAGCTTCGACACAGATCTGGATGACTCAAAGTCACAAACCGGATACGTGTATATTTTGAATGGTGGGGCAGTAAGCTGGTGCAGTTGCAAGCAGAGCGTCGTGGCGGGATCTACATGTGAAGCGGAGTACATGGCAGCCTCGGAGGTAGCACATGAAGCAATTTGGGTGAAGGAGTTCATCACCGACCTAGGAGTCATACCCAATGCGTCGGGGCCAATCAAACTCTTCTGTGACAACACTGGAGCTATTGCACTTGCCAAGGAGCCTAGATTTCACAAGAAGACCAGGCGCATCAAGCGTCGCTTCAACTCCATTCGTGAAAATGTTCAAGATGGAGACATAGATATTTGTAAAGTACATACGGACCTGAATGTAGCAGATCTGTTGACTAAACCTCTCCCTAGAGCAAAACATGATCAACACCAGAATTCCATGGGTGTTCGATTCATCATAATGTAAATAGATTATTGAGTCTAGTGCAAGTGGGAGACTGTTGGAAATATGCCCTAGAGGCAATAATAAAAGCATTATTATTATATTTCCTTATTCATGATAATTGTCTTTATTCATGCTATAATTGTGTTATCCGGAAATCGTAATACATGTGTGAATAATAGACACCAACATGTCCCTAGTAAGCCTCTAGGTGACTAGCTCGTTGATCAACAGATAGTCATGGTTTCCTGACTATGGACATTGGATGTCATTGATAACGAGATCACATCATTAGGAGAATGATGTGATGGACAAGACCCAATCCTAAACATAGCACAAGATCGTATAGTTCGTTTGCTAGTGTTTTCCAATGTCAAGTATCTTTTCCTTAGACCATGAGATCGTGTAACTCCCGGATACCGTAGGAGTGCTTTGGGTGTACCAAACGTCACAACGTAACTGGGTGACTATAAAGGTATACTACGGGTATCTCCGAAAGTGTCTGTTGGGTTGACACGGATCAAGACTGGGATTTGTCACTCCGTATGATGGAGAGGTATCACTGGGCCCACTCGGTAATACGTCATCATTATGAGCTCAAAGTGACCAAGTGTCTGGTCACGGGATCATGAATTACGGTACGAGTAAAGTGACTTGCCGGTAACGAGATTGAACAAGGTATTGGGATACCGACGATCGAATCTCGGGCAAGTAACATACCGATTGACAAAGGGAATTGTATACGGGGTTGCTTGAATCCTCGATATCGTGGTTCATCCGATGAGATAATCGAGGAGCATGTGGGAGCCAACATGGGTATCCAGATCCTGCTGTTGGTTATTGACCGGAGAGCCATCTCGGTCATGTCTACATGTCTCCCGAACCCGTAGGGTCTACACACTTAAGGTTCGGTGACGCTAGGGTTGTAGAGATATGAATATGCAGTAACCCAAAAGTTGTTCGGAGTCCCGGATGAGATCCTGGACGTCACGAGGAGTTCCGGAATGGTCCGGAGGTGAAGAATTATATATAGGAAGTGCAGTTTCGGCCATCGGGAGAGTTTCGGGGGTCAGCGGTATTGTACCGGGACCACCGGAAGGGTCCCGGGGGTCCACCAGGTGGGGCCACCCATCCCGGAGGGCCCCATGGGCCAAAGTGGGGAGGGGAACCAGCCCATAGTGGGCTGGTGCGCCCCCCTTGGCCCACCCCATGCGCCTAGGGTTGGGAACCCTAGGGTGGGGGGGGGGGCGCCCCACCTGTCTTGGGCCGCTGCCCCCCCTAGGAGATCCCATCTCCTAGGGCCGGCGCACCCCCTAGGGTGCCTATATAAGGGGGGGGGGAGGGGGCAGCCGCACCCTTGAGTCTTGGCGCCTCCCTCTCCCCTGCAACACCTCTCCCTCTCGTAGTAGAATGGCGAAGCCCTGCTGCGGTGACCCCTGCATCCACCACCACGCCGTCGTGCTGCTGGATCTTCATCAACCTCTCCTTCCCCCTTGCTGGATCAAGAAGGAGGAGACGTCACGCTGACCGTACGTGTGTTGAACGTGGAAGTGCCATCCGTTCGGCGCTAGGATCTCCGGTGATTTGGATCACGTCGAGTACGACTTCCTCATCCCCGTTCTTTGAACGCTTCCGCGCGTGATCTACAAAGGTATGTAGATGCAATCCGATCACTCGTTGCTAGATGAACTCATAGATGGATCTTGGTGAAACCATAGAATTTTTTTTGTTTTCTGCAACGTTCCCCAATAGCTTGATGGATGACTACCTCAAGCTACATCAAGTTCGTCCCGAAGATCATGTGAAGTGCGCCACAAGGAACTTCCACAACTACGCATCGACATGGTGGCTTCACACACCTTCGGCGAGATACGACATGAGTTGGCCCAAGATGAAGAGAGCTATGCATCGAGAGTTCGTGCCTCCAACCTGCACGGAACAACTTCTACGCCAATTGTATAACACCATCCAAGGATCCAAGTCAATCGACGCGTACTTCAAGGAGATGAAGAATGCCTTGCGACGAGCCGGCGTGGACGACCCCATTTCTATGAAGTTCCACTTCATGATGGGATTGAACAACAACATCTCCAAGACTATCTTCCTCGAGAACTACAAGTCCCTCGACGACAACTACATTGGTGTCCTCAAGGCAGAACAAGAACTCATGAAGGCTAAGGCTTCTCCACCCCAAGCACACTTCTCGAAGACCAAGCTCCAAGACAACGAGCATGAGGCTAGTAACACCACGATGTCCAAGCCCGATGAGCTCCAAGATGATGCTCCCAAGTTCGACTCCACTGCCATTCCTATTTGTGGCATTTATGATGTCGAGTCTACCACGACTCTTTTTCAAGATGGTGCGGCGACGACTACAACTACAGAGCCAATCAAGGAACAAGCTTTGGAGGCGAGCGACACGGTGACGAGAAAGGATGATGCTTCCATCTTAGGAGGCGAGAGTGATGATGTGCCATCTTCGACCTTCATCCACGGCGACAGTGACGAGATGATCGAGCATGGGATTTTCCCTTCGGTCATGGAGGAGAGTGATTATGTGCCATCTTCGTCCTTGATCCATGGCAACGGTGATGAGATGGTTGAGTATTTCACCTCGACCACGGCGACGTATGATGACTTGAGTGACTTGTGCCACCATATTGAGAGTGAGAGTGACTTCACCAATAGCCCCATATATGACGAGTTGCCCTAATTCCCACATGAGGAGAGCTACAACCCCCACCACTTGAGTGAGATGAGTGACTCCACCATATGTGAGTTTGAGTGCACCTACTCCACCATATGTGAGTTTGAGTGCACCTATTTTGAGGGAGTGAGTGAACCACCACATAGAGAGAGTGAGATAGTTCATAGGTCTTGTGTGACCAATTTCAACACTAACAACTTGACCTCTACCTCTATTGTGTCTTCTCATTTGGTGCTAGGTCCCATATATGATGACGCGCCGATCCTCGACGACTTTGTCCTCCCTTTGTACAAGACGATGGCCATGGTGGAATATGATGCACCACCCACATGGTTCCATCATGATGAAGATGACCACCATTTGGTCTTTACCACCTCACCTACAAGGTAACATAGGTGAAGGTGATGCTCTAGTCCCACTAGTGGATATTCTTGACATTGATTGAGTGCATGATGTTGATCCACCTATTTCCATGCTTCATGCTAGTGTGATTTCCTCATGTGATGTTTTCTTGCCCATTTACGATGAGTATGATGACTCTCATGTGGAGTCTATTAGTTGTGATGCCATGTTACATAGGATTTCTTGTGACAATTCTTTAGGTCACATCATGTTTGATAATCCGCTTGACTTGTCATATGCTATGCATGAGATCAATAATATGTCAAATTTTCAATATCTTCGTAGTGACTATGCATATGCCATTAAAATAAACCCAATTTGCACTTATGGCAAAGATGACAAGCCCATGGTTATTGGCATTTGTCTCTCTTGTGGTGATAGTGATATGCCCCCTTTGCATCCTTTATCTCATATGCCATGCCATGACCAACTAGCTTCGGATACGCATTGTTTTGGATGCTGTCCATTTTCTCCATATGATGTTTCCGATATTGCTCATGAGGAGACCCCCATAGTTTCCTCACATGTGTTAGGAGATTTTGATCCATCCCATCCATTACATGATCCCAATACTTGTGTGCACCATATGCTCCCCATGAATAAAAATGCTATTGTTGTGCCTTATACTTGTATGCTCAATTTGTTTCCCCATCGTGTTATACACAATAACTATTCTTCCATGATGGATGACATTTTCTTATACCATGCATCAGATCTCTTTGAGCGATACTTATCTTGTGCTAACTCATACGTGCACTGCTACCTCTTGAGCATGCGTTGGTTTTCCCTTGAAGAGCAAAGCGTGATGCAGCAAAGTAGAGTAAGTACTTCCCTCAGTTTTTGAGAACCAAGGTATCAATCCAGTAGGAGATTACACGCAAGTCCCCTAGTACCTGCACAAACAATCAAGAACCTTGCAACCAACGCGATAAAGGGGTTGTCAAACCCTTCACGGCCACTTGCAAAAGTGAGATTTGATAAAGATAATAAGATAAATATTTTTGGTATTTTTGTTGCATAGATTGAAAAGTAAAGATTGCAAAATAAAATAAATAGTAAACTAGAATTGTAGATTGGAAACTTATATGATATAAAATAGACCCGGGGGCCATAGGTTTCACTAGTGGCTTCTCTCATGATAGCATGTATTACGGTGGGTGAAAAAATTACTGCCGAGCAATTGATAGAAGAGCGCATAGTTATGAGAATATCTAGGTATGATTATGAAATATAGGCATCACGTCCATGTTAAGTAGACCAAAACGATTCTGCATCTACTACTATTACTCCACACATCGACCGCTATCCAGCATGCATCTAGAGTATTAAGTTCATAAGAACAGAGTAATGCTTTAGGCAATATGACATGATATAGAGGGATAAACTCAAGCAATATGATATAAACCCCATATTTTTATCCTCGATGGCAACAATACAATACGTGCCTTGCTGCCCCTGCTGTCACTGGGAAAGGACACCGCAAGATTGAACCCAAAGCTAAGCACTTCTCCCATTGCAAGAAAGGTCAATCTAGTAGGCCAAACTAAACCGATAATTCGAAGAGACTTGCAAAGATATCAAATCATGCATATTAGAATTCAGAGAAGAACCAAATATTGTTCATAGATAAACTTGATCATAAATCCACAATTCATCGGATCTCGGCAAACATGCCGCAAAAGAATATTACATCGAATAGGTCTCCAAGAACATCGAGGAGAACTTTGTATTGAAGATCAAAGAGAGAGAACAAGCCATCTAGCTAATAACTATGGACCCGAAGGTCTGTGATAAACTACTCACACATCATCGGAGAGGCTATGGTGTTGATGTAGAAGCCCTCCGTGATCGATTCCCCATCCGGCAGATCACCGGAAAAGGTCTCCAGGTGGGATCTCACGGGTATAGAAGGTTGCGGTGGTGGAAAAGTGGTTTTGTGGCTCTCCTGGATGTTTTAGGGTATAAGAGTATATATATAGGCGAAAGAAGTACGTCGGTGGAGCTATGAGGGCCCCACGAAGGTGGGGGCGCTCCTACCCCCTGGGCCCGCCCTCCTACCTTGTGGCTGCCTCGTTGCATCTCTGACTTCCACTCTAAGTCTCCTGGGTTGCGTTTGTTCCAAGAAAGATCCTCGCGAAGGTTTTGTTCCGTTTGGATTCCGTTTGATATTCCTTTTCTGCGAAACACTGAAATAGGCAAAAAAACAGAAACTGGCACTGGGCCTCCGGTTAATTGGTTAGTCCCAAAAATAATATAAAAGAGCATATTAAAGCCCATTAAACATCCAAAACAGATAATATAATAGCGTGGAACAATAAAAAATTATAGATACATTGGAGGCGTATCATGCACATGCACATCATGATGGATGATGTGTACATTTACCACGCACACAATTTCTTTGGTTTGTGTCTCTTTCGTGTAGGTACCCATGAATACTTGTCAACCTCGCAATCCCACGAGTTGACAAAACGAGCTCTAGAGAGCAAAGATGACTTGGGGTTGCGTGGATTGTATTTCACACGGTTCCCATGGCACAACAACTTCACGCATTTCTTCTACATAACCCTCACATGGTTATGGGTTATTGTCCATTACATATTCTATGCCCATATTGCCATGTTCACTTTGCATGATATGCTCACTCTTATGCCTTTGCCATGCATTTGTGACCCATGCTTTGCATTACACATGATGATTGATTCTCATACTTGTATGTGTATTTGCAAGCTTGGTGGAGATATCTCTTGTTATTGCCATGCTTGCTTTGTGCCCCATTTCTATGATGATATTATGATCATGCTTTGTGTTCGTGCTTTTGATATGTCTTGTGCATTGTCTATGCCTATTATTTGCTCAAATGACATGATTGCCATGACTTACTATAGTGTGTTGCATCTTCGCTCCACTAGTTTGCACGACTTGATTACTATGCTTGCTTATGTTGCATCACCGATGATTCATACTTGCTCGTTTCATGCGGTTGATGACAACCATCTACATGCTTTGCACATGATTGTTATTGCTTCTTATCATATATCTCCATGTATTGCCTCTCTCATGCTAGATGATTTGAGATGCATTGAGTGCAACAATGATTTTAGTCTTGCTAATGAGATTGTCCCCGTAGCATTCTCACATATATTTGGAGATTTTGACATATTTCTTGTGAAGCATGCTTGCCTTCCTTCTTTGTACCATATGTCCAGTGCCATGAATATAGCCATTGTCGCATCATGAATATACCCATTGAATATAGCGGCGGCGGAAGTCCCAATCTAGGTTATTTTCTAGAGGTTTGGGGATATATAAGAGGCGTTGGCGTCGGGCACAAGTCAAGGGGGGTTCATGAGGCGGCCACGAGATAGGGGGTGTGCCCAAGGGGGTAGGGCGCGCACCCCACCCTCGTGGTGGCCTCGAGACTCTTCTGGTCCATCTCCGATGCTCCGTGGGCTTCTTCTGGTCCAAAAATGATCTCCGTAAATTTTTAGGTCAATTGGACTTCGTTTGTTATTATTTTCTGCGATACTCAAAAACAAGGAAAAAAACAGAAACTGGCGCTGGGCTCTAGGTTAATAGGTTAGTCCCAAAAATCATATGAAATAGCATATAAATGCATATAAAACATCTTTGATGGATAATATAATAGCATTGAACAATCAAAAAATATAGATACGTTGGATACGTATCAAGCATTCCCAAGCTTAATTCCTGCTCGTCCTCGAGTAGGTAAATGATAAAAACATAATTTTTGATGTGGAATGCTACCTAACATATTTATCAGTGTAATCTTGTTTATTGTAGCAAGAATATTCAAATCCATAAGATTCAACACAAAAGTTTAATATTGGCATAAAATAATAATACTTCAAGCATACTAACCAAGCAATTATGTCCTCTCAAAATAACATAGCCAAAGAAAGCTCATCCCTACAAAATCATATAGTTTGGCTATGCTTCATTTTCATCACACAAAATGCTCCCATCACGCACAACCCCGATGACAAGCCAAGCAATTGTTTCATACTTTAGTATTCTCAAACCTTTTCAACTTTCACGCAATATATGAGCGCGGGCCATGGACATAGCACTATGGGTGGAATAGAATATGATGATGGAGGTTGTGTGGAGAAGACAAAAAAGGAGAAAGTCTCACATCGACGCGGCTAATCAACGGGCTATGGAGATGCCCATCAATTGATGTCAATGCTAGGAGTAGGGATTGCCATGCAACGGATGCACTAGAGCTATAAATGTATGAAAGCTCAACAAAAGAAACTAAGTGGGTGTGCATCCAACTTGCTTGCTCACGAAGACCTAGGGCATTTTGAGGAAGCCCATCATTGGAATATACAAGCCAAGTTCTATAATGAAAATTCCCACTAGTATATGAAAGTGAAAAATAAGAGACTCTCTATGATGAAGATCATGGTGCTACTTTGAAGCACAAGTGTGGAAAAAGGATAGTAACATTGCCCCTTCTCTCTTTTTCTCTCATTTTTTTGGGCCTTCTCTTTTTTTATTTGGCCTTTCTTTTGTCTCACACGGGACAATGCCCTAATGATGATGATCATCACACTTCTATTTATTTACAACTCAAAAATTACAACTCGATACTAGAACAAAATATGACTCTATATGAATGCCTACGGCGGTGTACCGGGATGTGCAATGATTCAAGAGTGACATGTATAAAATTATGAGAGGTGGCTTTGCCACAGATACGATGTCAACTACATGATCATGCAAGGCAATATGACAATGATGAAGCGTGTCATAATAAACGGAACGGTGGAAAGTTGCATGACAATATATCTCGGAATGGCTATGGAAATGCCATAATAGGTAGGCATGGTGGTTGTTTTGAGGAAGATATAAGGAGGCTTATGTGTCATAGAGCGTATCATATCACGGGGTTTGGATGCACCGATGAAGTTTGCACCAACTCTCGAGGTGAGAAAGGGCAATGCACGGTACCAAAGAGGCTAGCAATGATGGAAGGGTGAGAGTGCCTATAATCCATGGACTCAACATTAGTCATAAAGAAGTCACATACTTATTGCAAAAATCTACAAGTCATCAAAACCAAGCACTACACGAATGCTCCTAGGGGTATAAATTGGTAGGAAAAGACCATCGCTCATCCCCGACCGCCACTCATAAGGAAGGCAATCAAAGAACAGCTCATGCTTCAAATTTGTCACACAACGGTTACCATACGTGCATGCTACGGGACTTGCAAACCTTGACACAATTATTTCTCAATTTCACAATTACTTAACTAGCATGACTCTAATATCACCATCTTCATATCTCAAAACAATCATCAAGTATCAAACTTCTCATAGTATTCAATGCACTCTATATGGAAGTGTTTATTATACCCATCTTGGATGCCCGTCATATTAGGACTAAATTCATAACCAAAGCAAACTACCATGCTGTTTAGGGACTCTCAAAATGGTATAAGTGAATCATGAGAGATCAATAATTTCTATAAAATAAAACTATCGTCGTGCTCTAAAAGATATAAGTGAAGCACTAGAGCAAACGACAGACTACTTCAAAAGATATAAGTGAAGATCAATGAGTAGTTGAATAATTATGTAACTATGTGAAGACTCTCTAACATTTAAGAATTTCAGATCTTGGTATTTTATTCAAACAGCAAGCAAAACAAAAGAAAATAAAATGACGCTCCAAGAAAAACACATATCATGTGGTGAATAAAAATGTAGCTCCAAGTAAGGTTACCGATGAACGAAGACAGAATCTGTCAAAAACAGAACAGTCTGTAGCAATCTGGAGGTTTCGAATAATTCTGTAACTCCAAAAATTCTGAAAAATTAGGACGACCTAAATAATTTCTATGTTGATCTACTGGAGTTGGAATTGGTATTTTATCGCTCTCTGGTAAAAAAATATAATTGTTTTCGTGAGTGCATACTTTCTATTTTTATCAGCAAGATCAAACAACAATCACCCAAGAAGATCCTAAAGGCTTTACTTGGCACAAACACTAATTAAAACATAAAAACACAATCATAACAGAAGCTAGGTAAATTATTTATTTATTACTAAACAGGAACAAAAAGCAAAGAGCAAAAATAAAATTGGGTTGCCTCCCAACAAGCGCTATCGTTTAACGCCCCTAGCTAGGCATGATGATTTCAATAATGCTCACATAAAAGATAAGAATTGAAACATAAAGAGAGCATCATGAAGAATATGACTAGCACATTTAAGTCTAACCCACTTCCTATGCATAGGGATTTTGTGAGAAAACAATTTATGGGAACAAGAATCAACTAGCATAGGAAAGCAAAACAAGAATAACATCAAAACTTTAAGCACATAGAGAGGAAACTTGGTATTATTGCAATTCCTACAAGCATATATGCCTCCCTCATAATAATTTTTAAGTATCATCATGAATGAATTCAAGAATATAACCATCACATAAAGCATTCTTTTCATGATCTACAAGCATAGAATTTTTATTACTCTCCACATAAGCAAATTTCTTCTCATGAATAGTAGTGGGAGCAAACTCAACAAAATAACTATCATGTGAGGCATAATCCAATTGAAAATTAAAATCAAGATGACAAGTTTCATGGTTATCATTGTTCTTTATAGCATATATGTCATCACAATAATCATCGTATATAGCAACTTTGTTCTCATAACCAATTGGAACCTCTTCCGAAATAGTGGATTCATCACTAAATAAAGTCATGACCTCTCCACATCCACTTTCATAATTATCACAATAAGATTCAACACCCTCCAAAATAGTGGGATCATTACTTCCTAAAGTTGACACTCTTCCAAACCCACTTTTATCAATATAATCATCATAAATAGGAGGCATGCTTTCATCATAATAAATTTGCTCATTAAAACTTGGGGGGACAAAAAATATCATCTTCATCAAACATAGCATCCCCAAGCCTGTGGCTTTGCATATCATTAGCATCATGGACATTAAAAGAATTCATACTAACAACATTGCAATCATGCTCATCATCCAAAGATTTAGTGCCGAACATTTTAATACATTCTTCTTCTAGCACTTGGAAACAATTTTCCTTTCCATCATTTTCACGAAAGATATTAAAAAGATGAAGCATATGAGGAAACCTTAATTCCATTTTTTTAGTTTTCTTTTATAGACTAAACTAGTGATAAAACAAGAAACAAAAAGATTTGATTGCAAGATCTAAATATATACCTTCAAGCGCTAACCTCCCCGGCAACGACGCCAGAAAAGAGCTTGATGTCTACTACACCACCTTCCTCTTGTAGACGTTGTTGGGCCTCCAAGTGCAGAGGTTTGTTGGACAGTAGAAAATTTCCCTCAAGTGGATGACCTAAGGTTTATCAATCCACGAGAGGCATAGGATGAAGATGGTCTCTCTCAAACAACCCTGCAACCAAATAGCAAAGAGTCTCTTGTGTCCCCAACACACCCAATACAATGGTAAATTGTATAGGTGCACTAGTTCGGCGAAGAGATGGTGATACAAGTGCAATATGGATGGTAGATATAGATTTTTGTAATCAGAAAATTTAAAAACAGCAAGGTAACTAATGATAAAAGTGAGCGAAAACGGTATTGCAATGCTTTGAAACAAGGCCTAAGGTTCATACTTTCACTAGTGCAAGTTCTCTCAACAATAATAACATAATTAGATCATGTAACTATCCCTCAACATGCAACAAAGAGTCACTCCAAAGTCACTAATAGCGGAGAACAAACGAAGACATTATTGTAGGGTACGAAACCACCTCAAAGTTATTCTTTCTGATTGATCTATTCAAGAGTCCGTAGTAAAATAACACGAAGCTATTCTTTCCGTTCGATCTATCCTAGAGTTCATACTAGAATAACACCTTAAGACACAAATCTTCCAAAACCCTAATGTCACCTAGATAATCCAATGTCACCTCAAGTATCCGTGGGTATGATTATACGATATGCATCACACAATCTCAGATTCATCTATTCAACCAACACAAAGAACTTCAAAGAGTGCCCCAAAGTTTCTACCGGAGATTCAAGGCGAAAACGTGTGCCAACCCCTATGCATATGTTCACGAGGTCACGAAACTCGCAAGTTGATCACCAAAACATACATCAAGTGGATCACGTGAATATCCCATTGTCACCATAGATAAACACATGCAAGACATACATCAAGTGTTCTCAAATCCTTAAAGACTCAATTCGATAAGATAACTTCAAAGGGAAAACTAATCCATTACAAGAGAGTAGAGGGGGAGAAACATCATAAGATCCAACTATAATAGAAAAGCTCGCGATACATCAAGATCGTGCCAAATCAAGAACACAAGAGAGAGAGAGAGAGAGAGAGAGAGATCAAACACATAGCTACTGGTACATACCCTTAGCCCTGGGGGTGAATTACTCCCTCCTCGTCATGGAGAGCGTCGGGATGATGAAGATGGCCACCGGAGAGGGATTTGTCGGGGGTTGGGTGCGACATATGCCAAAGGATGGGTTATCATGGTGGGAGCGAGCAGAACGTTGCCGGTGCCCGGAAGCGGGATTAGGCGTAGACACGAACGCCGGCGTACTTTACCCAGGTTCGGGGCTCTCCTAGGAGATAACACCCCTAGTCCTGCTCTACGGGATCTCTGCATGATCACTAAGGCAAAGTGAGTACAAGGGTGCTCCTCGAGTTGTATGCTGGACGTAGGAGAAGGCAAGGCTAGCTTTCTCCTACCTATATCTCTGGTCTAGTTCTAACGGGTCCGAACCCTTTGCATGGGTGCCTTGGGGGGTTTATATAGGCCTACCCCCCAGGGGTACAAGGGTAATATGACTGGGCATAGGCCCAACCGTCAGTCTCTTCGGCCGTTGACTGCTGGGGCCCGCCGATCGGGGGGCCCCGCCGACTGGTATGGTACGGAGCCGACAGGCCGTACCCGCCGCTTGGGGGTCTTGCCGGCTGCTGATCACTGTGTCGCGCTTCTAATGACGCGGGCTTGGTCGAAGGATCATGGCTACAGTACCGGCGTCATGGCGGACGGTTACTGTAGCCACTCCCATCTAGTCTGGTTAATGGTGCGTGGGGCCCGTGGGAGGAGCAGGCCGACTCCTAGGGGCCGACTCCCATCGGGTCTGATTGGTAGGGCTCTTCGACGTCTTCTGGACTCTCGCTGACTGGTGGGGCCCGTCGTCCTTGGGCCATACAGACAGGCCGTCGTGGGAGCAGGACTCCGCCTGCCCGTGGTGACGTCAGGGCTGGCATGGCAACACTGCCGCGCCGGGCGGGGCTCCTCATTGGTACAATGCACTGTGGCCCGCGCCAGCCCTTAGGAAAGGGAGGGGATGGGCTGCACTGTAGCCATCCCCCACCCCGCCCCCTTGATGTGGGTACGGGCTTCGAAGGGGCCGCGGGCCGACTCCTCGGAGCCGGCTTCTCTGGAAGCCGCCTGGCAGGAGTCGGCTCGTCTCGACCTCGCCTTCTGGACTCGGCCGTCTACAGGCAGCCGGCTATTTCTCCAGCCGGCTTCCAGAAGGCGGCTCTTTTCCTTGGCTTCCTGAGGGGCGCGGTCAGCCCTGATGTCTTGAAAGATTATGGGCGTCGGGTTAGCCTACCCGTGGCCCATTACTCCGACAGTAGTCCTCGAAGCTAGTGAGGCGCCGCAGGCGACTGGTCGAGGAGCCTCAGCAGTTTCCTTTCTCCGAGTGCTTGAGGCGAAGCTTCGTTCGGCTTCTGCCAGGCCGACTGGCCGGAGTCGGACTCGCCCAATCTGACTTGTCCAAAATTTTCGAACGCCTCAGCGGGATCCAAGTGGCGTGCTAGCTAAGCTTCCGGGCCGCTGCCCATTTCAGGCTTGTCACGTGGCGACGTGCGGTCGGGCCAGGCTGCCCACCCACGCGCTCGACGGGACACGCCTATAGGCAGGGCCCACCACTACCACACCACGGCACGCGAGCGGATCCGCTACGGCCGAGGCGGACAGTTGAGATTCCCGCAGTAACTTTGTGTGATAAACGTGGGAGGCGTGGGGTAGTGGGCGCAGTAAATCCCACACCCGCCCCCTCGGCTTCGCAGCCCACCGGTCTATAAGTAGGGGGAGGAGGCGGAGCGGCAGAGCACGCGCGCCCCTCCTCCTTATTGCTTCCTCCTCTTCTTTCTCTCGCCGCCGCGCCCCAAGCCACGCCGAGCGCCGCAGTGACCCGTTCCCGATGTGCTCTTCTTCCGCCGCCACGCCCCCCACGGTGCACTCCGGCACCTGGGACGGTTCGGAGGTCCACGATGATCACATAGATTTCCTCCGCATGACACGGCGGCTGCCCGGCAAGGACTTCGTGAGGGTCCGCCTCGCGTCGAAGAAGGAAATCTCGCCAGCGCCGGAGGAGGGCGAGCGGGTCGTCTTCCGCTCGCACTGCCTACGCGGCCTTGGCCTTTTGGCAACGGCTTCTTCCGCGCCTTTCTCGAGTTCTACGGTCTCCAGCCGCACCACCTCACCCCCAACACGGTGGTGCTGTTGTACGCCTCCGTCGCCTTGTGCGAAGGTTTCCTCGGTGTTCTCCCCACCATCAAGCTCTGGGGGAGTTCTTCTACTCCAAGCTCGGCACCCAAGCCGCAGGCGTGCCGGCTCAGTGCGGCGCGTTCATCGCCGTGCAGAGGTCGGGGGCCGACAACCCGTTTCCCCCCATCCGGCTGATAAAGTCGGTGAAGATGTGGCAGCGGTCGTACTTCTACGTGAAGAGCATCTTCGTGGAGGGCGACTAGGTCAATCTGCCGGCCTACGTAGCCGACCCGCCGGCTCGGAGGCAGCCCAATTGATCGTATCGGGCCAGGACGCTGACGCCCGCTGGAGCCGGCGCCATTGCGCGACTCCGAGTGCTGGCGCAGTCGAAGGGCCTGACCGGGCCGGATTTGTTGGCCGCCTTCGTGGCGCGCCGAGTGCTCCCACTCCAAAGTCGCCCCCACATGATTTGCCAGATGAGCGGGCATCGGGACCCGAGTCGTCTGTGCACCAAGGAGATGCCTCACGCGGAGGTAGCTCACATGGTGAACTACCTTGCGAACTGCGAGCTCACGGGAGAGTGGCAGTTCGGCAAGGAGCCGTATTCACGCGCCAACCCTCCGCCCATGGTGAGTTGTTTCTTTTCCTTTTTCTTTGACTCCTTTGCCGCTGAGTCCGTCTTGTCCAATTTGACCAATCGGCTTTGGTTAGAACCCCCTCCTTCATCCGGCAGCCGGCACCGTGGGGCCAGCCCGCAAATTCCTCCCGACCAGGCGGAGAGCGACATCGATGACCCCGACTTGGGGGCGGCAGCCTTGGAGGACAACGCCGAGGGAGGAAGCGGCAAAGTGGGCGGCCCGAGGCTCGGGGCCAGTTTCGAGGACTGGCCTGACGATGACGCGGAGGAGGTCGCCCCACGCCACCAGCCAGGAGCCGGCCAGCCCGGCGCGAGCTCTTCTGCCGCGCCGGACGCCCAAGACGGCGCGAAGCAGCGCAGGGTTGCGCCGAGCCTGTTCGGCAGCCGGCCGAAGAAGCCCAAGGGCTCGGCCGCGGCGACCAAGCGGGACCAGGCGGCCGCAAAGGCCTACCGCTTCCGCAAGGAAGTGAAGAAGCCGCTGCTGGTCTCCGCGTAAGTGCTACCTTTCTTGCGTTTTCTTTTTTTCTTTTGTTGATCTTGTCTGAGTTTGCTTGCTTGCCGCCCTTGGGTCCAGGGCTCCCCTCTCTCTTAACAAGGTCGCTGCCGCCTCCATCGTAGGGTCAGCGGAGACTTCCGCCACCACTCGGCGGATTGACCCTGCCGCCGACCTCCGGGAGGCAACGGAGCAGAACGCACGAGAGGTGCGTGAAGAGCAGTGTCGGGTTTCGGGTTCCAGCAGACCCTTGAGGTTCGAACACTGGGGTGCGCGCGGAGATCTTTCCCCTACCGATCTACGTCCGATCCTCTCATGCGAACTAAGACGAAAATTATGAACAATACAAGGGACACGATGTTTATACTGGTTCGGGCCACCATGGTGGTGTAATACCCTACTCCAGTGTGTGGTGTGGTGGATTTCCTCTGGGGCTGATGATGGACAATACAAGGGAAGAACAGCCTCGCGAGAGGTGTTCTTGAGCTGGTGCGATGAACTGCTAGGGTGAGTTCAGTCGCCTCTCTCTCTCTCTCTGCTATGGTTCTACCAGATTTCCAGCCGTCCCCTACTTCTGTGGTGGCTAGCTCTATTTATAGAGGCCCTGGGCCTCTTCCCGAATAATTGAGCGGGAAGGGCGCCAACAGTTGGCCATTTCGAAGGGGAACATCTAGTAAAAGTTCTCCTGACAAAGGTGGTCTTCAGCTGCCAAAAGCACTGGCGATGACGCCGTCCTGGGCTCCACGGTGACCTCCGTCCTGCCGTCCGGCTGGTCTTGGTCTCATTGCACCGGAATGGTAACCTTTGCCTGATGCCTTGGCCTGTGCTTGCCCCCTTTGCACCAAAGGGGAAACAAGGACACTGCGCAGGCCGGCACCCGCCTGGTCTCGATCGTCATGGCTTGCGTCACGGGTTCCTCGCGAGGTACCCTTGCATTGATCTCTCCGCCTCCTCGCGAGCCTGCCTGATGAGGCTGCCTCTGAGGAAGCTTCCTGTCGTCCGCCCCGCGAGGCTTGGCCCCTCGCGAGGGTCTTGAGCTTGAGCTGATGAAGATGGGCCGTGCTAGGCCCCCGCTTGAGCCACGCCGCAGGCCCCAGGCAGGCAAGTCTGGGGACCCCTGATCCCACCGATAGTAGCCCCCGGGCCCAAGGCGCGCACGTGCTTGGCTTAGCAGAGAAGCGAAGGGGCAAGCGCGAAGCGCCATGGGCCCTAACAGCCTGCGGCCTTGGGTGCCACGTGGCGGTTGATTGGGCGTGGGTGTCTGCACTTCCCACGACGTCTTGCTACGCGCCCGGCTAAGCGGACCCGTAGTTGCACACAGTTGTTCCTCCTTTGGCTGCCCGCTCGCCTCCTACCTTTCCTCTTCTCCGAGCTCCAACCTCCACCGCCAATCCGGCTCGAGCTCTTCCCCTTCCCCAATGCCATGGCGCCGGCAAAGAAGGGAAGGGGGAAGAAGCCCGCGCCTTCGTCCTGCGCACCTCCAGCGGCGGCCCCCGTCGTCGATCGGTCAATCATACTCAACCCGGAAGCCTTGGACAAGGTCCACTCCGCCCTCGCTTCCATCTTCAACGAGTGTGGCCGGACCACAGTTTGGCCCGCATCCCGCGCCTTTCTTGCTAGGACTGTCACGGAGGTCTGATTCTTCGCCGATGCCCTATGGGCGGGTCTGGTTCCCCCCTTTTCTGCTTTCTTCAATGTTGTGCTCTCCCATTATCAGATCCACATGATGCACCTCGGGTCGGAGTCCATCACCCTCTTGGCCGTCTTTGCTTTCATGTGTGAGGCGAGGATAGGCATCCCTCCTTCTGTTGCTCTACTGCGACACTTCTTCTTTTTGCGCCTGAGCGATCCCACTCAGTGCTCGGGGTGTGTGAGCTTCTTCGCCGTGCCCGAGACGGCCGCTTCAGGGATTGACTTCGGCCTTCCGCCTTCTCAGGCCAGGTTCAGAGAGCGGTGGCTGTACGTGGAGGTCGGGGTGCCCAGCCCCTTGCTCTCACACCTGACCTTGCCTATTGTTCCCAACCCAGGCTGGGGTCATGAACCGCTCGCGAGCCCCCGGCTCGCTTTCGTCTGGCGCCGCTTCGAAAGTTTGAGGGCGCACAATGTGACAGCGCCCAAGGTGGTGAGGGAGTTCCTTCTGTGTCACATTGCTCCTCTCCAGCGCCACTCTCGCCAGATGTGGGACTTTGCGGGGCACGGAGACCGCATGCGGCTTCAGAAGGAGGATTTGGCGCCCGAAGTGTTGCGGACGGTGCTTCGGGTCTTGACTGGTGATCCTTCCCCAGGCAGCCTACGGAGCGGCAGCGTCCTTCCGTACCTTTGTTCCGGTAGGGCCGATTTCGTGAAGCAGATGCCCAGCTTCGACGAGTGGGGGCTGCGCCCGGCTGGCCTCACGGGGCCTCGCGAGAACCCAGTTGTCATGGTTGCTCCCCCCGCCGCCCACAGCGGTCCCTTCCCAGGCGACGGAGCGGGAAGAGAGCCGGCGAGAGCTGAGGTGGCTGATGTCGAGGTGGTGGCGCCGCAGGAAGCCTTGAAGGCGGCATCTCCCGAGGCCCGCCCTGGGGCGGCAGTTGATGCAGGGTTTTGGCCTTCGGCTCCTGAGGCCGGGGCTCCCGAGCCCCCAGCCGTTCTCTCCTCCAGCGCTGACAATCCTGAGGCTTCTTCCGCGCCCCAGGCCGACCCCCGCCCCAGGCGCTTGGGTCGGTTTCGTGTAGACTTCGAGGCCCTTCGAAAGAGGAAGGAGGCCTCAGGCGGCAGCGACCGCCCTTGCCGCTTGTTGAAGCGCAGGAAGTACTTTTCCATGGACGAGTAAGCCTTCTTCTTTCCCTGCTCACTTGCTCTGTTATCCTTGTGGCTAATCGTGGCCCTTCAGGTCCCGCCTTGCTGAGTCCGTCGAGTCGACCCAGGAGCCAGCCCCCGCAGCTTCGCCCCCTTTGCTGGCTCCGGGTCCGCCGAGCTCAGGTGGTGCCCTCACCGCTGGACCGGTTGGTGGAGTGATCTTCTCCATAGGGCGCCTCGAGCTTGCTCGCCCGATACCCTTTCTTCGCGAGTCTTCTTTGGGCGCGTTAGGCTTGCCCCGTGCCCCTTATCTGGTCATAGAAGGCGAATGGCTGAGGCCTGTCCTTGGCTCCACCTCCATGGGTGGATCGACGCCGGGCCGGACTCTCAGGGTGGTCCATCTGGCGACGGCTGGGGCGGCAGCCCCCTGCCCCACGCCTGGAGGGGGCTTACCGCCCCGGGGCCCTCTGCATGCTCCAGCGGAAGAAGGTGATGTGGAAGAGGTGCTCAGGCGTGCTCGGGAGGGTCGTGCCCTTTGTGAAGAGTTCCTCCAGGGGGCGGCGGATGCGGTGAGCCGAATCGGGGCAGAGCTTGCTGACGAGGATGCACGCCTCGAGGCCGAAGGTTTGCGCCTTGCTGAGGAGAAGTGCAAACTAAAGGTTGCCGTAGCTCTCGCGCATCATCAACGTGATCTTGATGACGCGAAGGCCGAGGCGTCGCTGGCAGCTTCGCGGGAGGCCTGCTCCCTGGCCGTTGAGGAGGCTCGGGAGGCAGACCGGCGGTGCAAGGATGCGGAGGAACGCGCACGGGAGCTCCAAGCCTGGAGCAACTCCCTGGAGCAGCAAGTGGAATTGCGCCAGGCGGCCCTTGAGTCGATGGGGGCGGCCTCTGTCGACCGGGTGGAGCTTCTGAAGCGCGAGGAGGTGCTGACGCTGGAGGCCGCCGAGCGCAACCTGGACCTTGAGCGGTTGGAGACGAGGGAGCGCCTGGTGCCCAGGCGGAGGATGACGTCGCCGCGCGCGAAGCCCGAGCCCAGGAAGAAGACGATCACCGCATGGCGGAAGCTCACTCGGCCCTCGAGCGCGAACACGGAACGAGGTTGGGGCTGATCAAGGCCGAGGCCGAGGGCAGGACTGCAGCCCTCAGGGCCAAACTGACCGAAGCAACGCGGCGCGCGGACTCCTCCGCAGCCGCCCTCGGCGCGGCGCAGGCGGAGCTGTCCTCTTCCTGGGCCGAGCAGCTTCTTCTTCAACAGAGGGTCGATGACGGCGAGGCCGTTGCGCAGCGAAGTGAGGACAAGCTCCGTCGGCAGCGGGTTCTGGAGCATGTGCATGCCCCCATGCTTCAAACGCTCCGAGAGAGAGCCAACACAGCTTTGGGCTATGTCTACGAGGCTGCTGCTAGGGAGCCGCGCGAGGTCAACTACGCCGGCAACCTCCAATTTTTCACTGATGTGGTGACGCTTCTGGAGAACCGGTCTGAGAGGTCCCGCTGGCTTGTCGAAGAGAGGAGCCGAGCCTTGCTCGGGCGTGCCTTCTCCTGTGTCTTCAGCTATCTGCAGGACAGGGACCCCCACTTCGACTTCGACGCTGCCATCGCACTCGTGCCCATTGCCGTCCGGGGTGACCTGGTGCGGTGGGTGGAGGACAACGTGGACGCCCTCGTCAGGGCCTTCGCGTCTGATGACGACGACGTGGTCGTGGGCGCCAATGAAGGCGACGTTGTGGACGATCCTGGCGATGATGGGAGTGCTGGCGGCGGTGGTGACAATGTCGACGACGCCAGTGACGCTTCCGAGGGCGCCCCAGAAGACGTGGTGAGTGATATGTCCGACTGACCGCATGTCTCCGCAGTTTATCCTACATGAAGAAGACTCAGGCTTGGCCCTGAAGAATATAAGAGCATTTTGGGAGGGGGGCCCTCATGTAAAGATTTGTAATCTGTACTCTGGTGAGCACAACGTTATGCGTGAGTTTAGTCGCTAGCCCGGTGATGGTTCGGTTGATTCGTTTACCTTCCGGCCCTGGCGTGCCCTGAGCGGGCCTGCGGGGGATGCTACGCCTCCGGTGTCCCTCGATTAACCTGCTGATCCTGTGACGAGGACCTCCGGAGAGGGTGTGGAGACAGTGGTCCTGGCTATAGGCGTGCCTGGCCCGACCCCGGCTCACGAGGGGCTCGTGAGGGGGGCAGCTGACGCTAGCTTGGGGCGTAAATCCGAAACCAGAACGCGAGAGATTGCTCGAACGAGACTAAACACCCCCTCCCCGAATGCACGCAAGCTTCGAACTCAAATCCAACTTAAATCCAAACCAAGGAAACTTGCTGACAAGGAAGAAGCAAAAAAAGCAAAAAGGCAGAAGAAAAGCAAAAAAGCCGCATCCGGCACCTAGTCTAGTCTTCGACGTCTTCTCACCAGCGCGGAGCTAAGTGCTGCCACTGGGCGTGGGCGGGAGCCCCAGTGCCTGAGGCCGGCGCTCCCGAGACTCCGGGGCATGTACAACCCCACTCATTATTACGTGAGAGTGTCACGGGGCGGCGAGCTTCACAAGCACTTCTTCACAGGTACTGGCCTTGCTTCATATCACCAGATGAGGGCCCCGCCTTGCGCCTCACTCTGCCGCCATTGACGGCGACCAGAAACCAAGGACGATGCCAATGGGGTAGAGCGGTTGCCAGCGGTTCCCCAACGACCACGGGTCCTCCGCCGAGGGCAGGCCATGGGGCACCTCCCCGGCGGAGGGCCTACCTCCGGAGAACATCTTGACCCGACCGCCGCGAGGGTGAGCCCGGATCCCGGCCTCTTTCCTGCAGCCCCCTGCACCCTCCTCCCGAGGGATAAGAGGCTGCAGCGTTGGGGCAGCCATCCGCTGCGGCGACCTGTACCTCCTACGACCCATGGTTAGCGTAAGCTTGCTCCTGAGGGATGAGTGGTACCCGATAGTTGCTGCTGTTGGCGCGATTGTCGATGCTCTCTTGGGGTTCCTGAAAGAGCTCGGCTTCCGGCGCCTTCTCGTCCCAGCCAGGCCCGAGGAACGAGCCGTGACCTTCTTCCAGCTCACGCCCTTGATCCACCATGCGGGGTACATAGGCCTCCGGGGCGACCACCTCGTGGACCTCGCTGTCGCGCCCCGCATGCCACACAGTCTGGCTTGGGGCGTCGCCTTGTATGTGATGACGCGGTGGTCCGCCGGGGCCAAGGGCCGCGGCGCGCATCCCTTCATTGGCCTGGGGAGGGGCCGGCGCGATCTGCCGCCCGGTGCCGGCGGAGGTGTTGGCGCTGGACCGGCCCTGGGGCCCGCCTGAAATCGCGTGGGCGCGCATAATGCCGTTGTGCGACCTGTCCGGGATCTGGGGCGGCAGTTGGATGCAGAAAGAGGGTGCCCCTGAGGCGGCGGCATCCAGGAGCTCGGCCACTCGCTCCAACAACACGTCGCGGCTGCCTTCCAGCAAGCGGCACCGTAGTAGCTCTCGGACCACCGTGAGCGCGGCCCTGGAGTTCGCCTGCTCCCGTCGGGTGTATGGCGCCGTGGCAGCGGCGTGGTTCGAGGCCCTTGTTGCGGCCCGCACCTACCGTGGCGTGAGGGCAGGTGGCGTTTGGCCGCGTCGCCCGCGCCCCGCAGTGCCCTGCGGAGCGCGCGCTGCCTGAGGCACAAGGTTGAGGTCGCCCTGAGATGGCGATACGGCGTGGGCGGGCCACGCTGCCCAGCGGTTAGCGTTGGCAGCCGGGTTGCTTGACATCTGGGTGGAGAAGCGGCGGAACGCGACGCGGAGGAAGGAGGACTCTGGCACACCCCTACCTGGCGCGCCAAATGTCGAGTTTCGGGTTCCGACAGACCCTTGAGGTTCGAACACTGGAGTGCGCGCGGAGATCTTTCCCCTACCGATCTACGTCCGATCCTCTCGTGCGAACTAAGACGAAAATGATGAACAACACAAGGGACACGATGTTTATATTGGTTCGGGCCACCGTGGTGGTGTAATACCCTACTCCAGTGTGTGGTGTGGTGGATTGCCTCTGGGGCTAATGATGGACAGTACAAGGGAAGAACAGCCTCGCGAGAGGTGTTCTTGAGCTGGTGCGATGAACTGCCAGGGTGAGTTCAGTCGCCTCTCTCTCTATCTCTACTATGGTTCTACCAGATTTCCAGTCGTCCCCTCCTTCTGTGGTTGCTAGCTCTATTTTTAGAGGCCCTGGGCCTCTTCCCGAATAATTGAGCGGGAAGGGCGCCAACAGTTGGCCATTTCGAAGGGGAACATCTAGTACAAGTTATCCTGACCAAAGGTGGTCTTCGGCTGCCAAAAGCACTGGCGATGATGTCGTCCTGGGCTCCACGGTGACCTCCGTCCTGCCATCCGGCTGGTCTTGGTCTCGTTGCACCGGAATGGTAACCTTTGCATGATGCCTTGGCCTGTGCTTGCCCCCTTTCCACCAAAGGGGAAACAAGGACACTGCGCAGGCCGGCGCCCGTCTGGTCTCGATCGTCATGGCTTGCGTCACGGGTTCCTCGCGAGGTACCCTTGCATTGATCTCTCCGCCTCCTCGCGAGCCTGCCTGATGAGGCTGCCTCTGAGGAAGCTTCCTGTCGTCCGCCCCGCGAGGCTTGGTCCCTCGCGAGGGTCTTGAGCTTGAGCTGATGAAGACGGACCGCGCTAGGCCCCCGCTTGAGCCACGCCGCAGGCAGGCAAGTCTGGGGACCCCCGTTCCCAGAACGCCGACAAGCAGGAAGCCGCCCGCCTGAAGAAGGCGGAGGTTGAGAAGGCGGAGGCCGCCGCCAAGAAGAGTCTGGCGGAGGCCGAGGCCGCCGCCAAGAAGAGTCTGGCGGAGGCCGAGGCCGTCGATGCGGTGAAGAAGCGAGCTGAAGAAGCCGCGCACCGCCAGTGGACGGTTTTTGTCGTTCCTCTGAACTCCGCGCCGCCACCCCCGGAGTTCACGGCGCAGACTGGGGAGGCCGGCGGCGAGAACCCGGTCATGGAGAGGGATGGTGGTGACACCGCCATGCCGGACGTGATCGTGCCGCCACCGCTGCCATCTGGAGCGTGCAAGGCGAGCAGCTGACGGACCCGCCGGTGCCGCCGACTGAAGACGAGGTGGTGGTGGGCCTAGTTCTTCAGGTCGGCACGCCGACGCGTCGCCGACTCGCGAAGGCGGCCTCGGCGCCGCGCCCTCTGGAGACCGGCGCCGCGAGCTCCACGATCCCGTACACCGAAGCGATGAGCGCCGCGCCCACTGGGTGGGTGCGGGGAGGTGGGACTGGCCCATTGAACCGGGTGCTTCTGGACGTCTAAGCCAAGCTCCGAGCTGAGGGCGATGCCATCAATAACTGCACCAAGGCGTATCTGCCATCACGAGAAGCCGTCCGGGTACATTCCCTTCTTCTTTGTCTGTGTTTCTTGTTCTTCTCGTTGGGGGCGCGCTAGCGCACCCACTAGGTGTAGTCCCCGAGTTTCGGGCCGGCTGCTGAGCAGGCGGCTCAGAACTTTGATCAGCGAGTTCCAAGTACTAACACTTGTCTAAAATTTTGTCACAGGACTACCATAATCTTCGCGTGACAACCTTCAACGCCAACATCGAGGAGCTGGCCAAGCGGACCGCCGACTTGTCGGAAAGCCGGAGTGAGTCCTCTTCCTTCTCTACGGGGGCGCGCTGGCGCACCCGCGGGTTGTAGTCACCGAGATTCGGGCCGACTGCTGAGTAGTCGGGCCGGATCTCCCCGGCGACTATTCTTTGTTCTGTTGGTGACTAACACCTTGTTCTCTTCTTTCTTTTGCAGAGGCCAACGCCGCCCTGCAGCAGCAGCTGGGCGAGGCCAACACCACCCTGCGCACCAAGGAGGAGGAGTGCGGCCAGCTGGCTGAGAAGCGCGACCGGCTGGCCACGCAGCTGGAGGAGTAGAAGGAGCTGCTCAAGAAGGCCCAGAAAGAGGCAGAGGACAAGGAGACCGCCCTCCTTGCCGAATTCGCGTCCAAGCGCTCCTCCTAGACCAACAAGGAGGCGATGCTGTCCTCCGGCTTCCATGAGATTGAGGATCTCGTCGATGGTGAGCCTATCCTCACTTTTCTTCTTTGAGCTGCCGGCTGTTGGTCGAGCCGGCTTCTAATCTTCTAATTTGGCTCTTTGCCTACTTATCCTGGCAGACTTCTTCCCTGGCCACTGGGACGCCGCCAACCAGGCCATCGAGGCTGATCGTGAAGGGCGGATGGCGCGAAGATCGCCGCTGACTGCCCGCGAACCCTTAATGAGCAGATCCTGAGCATTGAGGCTCGTCTTCGGCCGGCTCGCCAGATGCTGCGCTAGCTTCAACGTGTCGGCGCCCAGGCGATCGTCGCCCTGTGGTCGGACATGCCGGCACCGCGCACCCCATGTCGGACTGCCGACTGGCTGGAGGTAGCGGCTGGCCGCCTTGAAGCCTGGAAGGGCTCTTCGGCCCGGGCTGGAGCGCGCAGGGCCTTAGAGTTCATCAAGGCGTGGTATCCTGGGCTAAGTCTAGCCCAGCTAGCCACGTTCCGGCTAGAAGCTCAGGCGGAGTTGGCGGTCGTGGAAGATGACCTCGTCAAGCGCGCGGCGTCGATCGCCGAGTACACTGACACCAGCGTCTTCGTCCCGGAGCGGGCTGAGAATGGCGACGAGGCGCCGCCGGAATGGTTCGGGATGAATCCGGCTGACGGCGAGGATTCAGCGGAGGTGATCGACTCTAGTGGCGAGGAAGAAGGCGGGGTGGAGGAGGAAGGCGAAGGGGAGGCGCCGGAAGTCGGAGCGGACGGCCAGCCTCAACTCGACCGTGCCTCCAACAATGAGCCACGCCCAACCGAGCTGGCTACCACTGGAGGCGACCAAGCGGAGACTTCCCAGCCGGCCGCTTCACCAGCCGGCACCGCCGATTCTGCCGTTCCACCAAGCTCGCCTGCTACTTTCTAGGCTGCCACTTTACCCCTTTTTTATACCTGCTTATCGGTCTCGATGAACTTTGTTAATTTGCACAATTCCACCCACGGGGTGTATCTTGAACTGTTGTTTGAAGATTGGCCAAGGGCCTTGCTATGTAAATATATTCCGAGTTCTATCTCTTCTTGCTTGTTGCTCTTTGGCTTTTTTTCCTTTGACGCCTTCCCTTGGTTGCCGTCTTGCCAGTCAGACAGCCGCTCTGTGGACTGTTGCTGGATCAAGTACTTAGCTTCTTTTGGGAAGGCAAGTACTTAGCCATTTAGAGTTCTTTGGCAAGTTAAGTAGAACACGGCGAGCCGGCTGCTCAACAGTCGGTCGTAAGAGGCGGGAAGCCGGCTTAGACTATGCCCATGCTTATATCCTTAGCCATTTTTCATATGGGCACCCTTTCTACCTTACTCCTGCCCACCGTCCAATCGCTTTGCGAGCTGCGGCTTCTGGCAGGAGACGACTTAGGTGCCACACATTACTTGTCCGGCTGCAGGAAGCATTTCGTAGTGCAAGGAGGCAAGTCCCCGGGCCGACTAGTCGGACCCGGTGCCAAGCGGCATAAAAAATAACACACTTATGGGCATGATTCTTATCATATAAATAAAAGAGGGCAGTCCCCGAGCTCGTCTCGGGGGACCCGGAGTCTTCGTACTTAATACAAAAGGTAGCGTGGTACATACTTCTTTAACTGTAAAATCTTCGGAGGAGGTTTGCGTTCCACGGTCGTTCTGTCTCCTTGCCGGAGTCGTCCCTCTTGCGTGCTCGAGGCTTCTGAGCATCGATCAGGTAGTAGGAGTCGTTGCCTAGCACTTTGCTGATGACGAAGGGGCCTTCCCAAGGCGCCGAGAGCTTGTGCTGACCGGTTGTTCGCTGGATCAGCCGGAGCACAAGGTCTCCCTCTTGGAAAGATCTCGGTTTGACCTTCCGGCTATAATATCGGCGCAGGCTCTGCTGGTAGATGTTGGACCAACTGAGCGCTAACAGCCGGCCCTCTTCCAGCAGATCGACGCCGTCTTGACGTGCTTCTTCTGCCTCCTCTTCGGTGTACATGGTGACTCGAGGGGAGTCGAACTCTATGTCCGTTGGGATGACGGCTTCGGCACCGTAGACAAGGAAAAAGGGCGTGAAGCCGGTTGACTTGTTTGGAGTTGTGCGCAGGCTCCAGAGGACGGCCGCCAGCTCGTCGAGCCAACAGCCGGCCGAACGCTCCATAGACTCGACCAGTCGAGGCTTGATGCCGGACAAGATGAGGCCGTTTGATCGCTCTACTTGTCCGTTTGACTGCGGATGGGCAACGGACGCTAAGTCCAGTCTGATGCCCTGTGTCGCACAGAAACGGGCCAAGGCGCCTTTGGCAAAGTTTGTGCCATTGTCGGTGATGACGCTGTGCGGTATGCCGGATCTGATGGTGATGTCGGAGATAATTAAAAGTCACAACAGTCGGACCATTCAGCTTCTTGATTGGTTTGGCCTCTATCCACTTGGTGAACTTGTCCACCGCGACAAGCAGATGGGTCATGCCGCCTCGCGCTGTTTTGAATGGTCCCACCATGTCTAGGCCCCAGACAGCAAAGGGCCAAACAATGGGAATAGTCTTGAGCGCAGAAGCCAGCCGATGTCGCTTGGAACGAAACTTCTGGCACCCTTTGCATTTTTGGACCAATTCCTTGGCGTCTTCAAGAGCAGTCGGCCAGAAGAAACCATGGCGGAAGGCTTTGGCGACGAGTGCTCTTGAAGCCGCGTGGTGGCCACACTCGCCTTGGTGGATCTCTTTGAGAATCGCTTGGCCTTGCTCCGGCTCCACGCAGCGCTGGTAGACACCAGTGACACTGCGCTTCACGAGCTCTCTGTTGACAATGGTGTAGGCTGCTGCCCGACGTTGCACTTTCCGGACCGAGTTCTCATCAGTTGGTAGCTCTTTGTTCACCAAAAAACTGAGGATGGGCTGGGCCCATGAAGGTGCTGCGACTTCTGCAACTGTCAAGACTGCAACTTGGACAAGGGCGGCTGGGCCGGGAGGCGGCGGGTTGGAGTCGGCAGCCGCTTGCTGTGTTGACGAAGTCTCCGGGCCGATTGGTGCAGTCCTCAGGCCGAGTTCTGAAGTCCCCGGGCTAGTCGCTGTAGTCCCCGGGCCGGGTTCTGAAGTCCTCGGGCCGGGTGCGACTGCTGCGACCCCCGAGCCGTCTGTCAGAACTCCTGTGCCGGCTGATTGAGCTCTCAAGTCAGATCCGACTGCTTCAGGAGGAGCCGACACGAAGATAGAATCTGACTCTGGTGATGGCTTGACAGACGGTTTGAGAAGGCGTTGAAGGGCGACGCCGGTTGGTATTGCTTGACGGGTGGAGCCGATTCATGCCAGGGCGTCTGCTTGGTCGTTGTCGTTTCTTGGCACATGGAGAAACTCGCGTCCCTCAAAATATCCACTGAGTTGTTGTACGAGGAAGCGGTAGCTCGCCATGTTTGCATCTTTGGCGTCCCAGTCGCCTGACGACTACTGGACCACCAAGTCGGAGTCCCCATAGCACAGGATCCGGTGAATGCCGAGCACTTTGGCAAGCCGGAGCCCGTGAATGAGTGCCTCGTATTCGGCGCCGTTGTTGGAGGCGGCAAAGTGGATTTGCAGCACATATTTGAGCTTGTCGCCTTTGGGAGAGGTGAGGACGATGCCGGCTCCCAAGCCGGTGCGCATTTTGGAGCCGTCAAAATGCATCCGCCAATGGGTGGAGTCAGGCGCTGGCGGCAAGTACTGGGTCTCGGCCCAGTCAATGAGGAAGTCGGCCAGCGCTTGTGACTTGATGGCGGTGCGAGGCTGGTAGTAGATGGTGTAGGGGGCCAGATCTATGGCCCATTTAGCCACTCGGCCCGAAGCATCCCGGCTTCCAATGATCTCGGCTAGTAGAGCTGTGCAGACCACAGTGATTGGATGCTCTTGAAAGTACAATTTCAATTTTTTGGCGGCAAAGTGCACACCGTAGCACATCTTCTAGTAGTGGGGGTAGTTTTGCTTAGAGGTCAACAGTACTTCGCTCAAATAATATACCGGTCTCTGGACTGGTAGGGCTTTGCCTTCCTCCTTGCGCTCTACCATGATGACTGCGCTGACCACTCGGCTGGTGGTGGCGATGTATAGGAGCATGGGCTCCTTAGGAGTCGGAGCCGCCAGGACAGGTGGAGTGGTCAACATCTTCTTCAACTGGAGAAAAGCTTCGTCAGCCTTGTGGTTCCACTCGAAAAAAGTGGTCTTCTTCATGAGTTGGTATAGGGGGAGAGCCTTCTCGCCCAGCCGACTGATGAATCGGCTGATGGATGCCAAACAACCGGTGAACTTTTGTATGTCCAGCAGTCAGCTGGGTACTTCCATCCTCTCAATGGCCTTGATCTTCACAGGGTTGCATTCTATGCCGCGTTCGGAGACCAGGAAGCCAAGAAGTTGGCCGGCTAGTACTCCGAAGACGCATTTCTTTGGGTTGAGCTTGATTTGAAATCGACGCAAATTCTCAAAGGCCTCCTTGAGGTTTTCTAGCAGTGTTCCACGCTTCTCTGTCTTCACCACTACATCGTCCACGTAAACGTGGGCATTTCTGCCGAGTTGCTTGAGGAGGCACTTCTGCATGCAATGCTGAAAGGTGGCGCCGACATTCCTCAAGCGAAACGTCATAGTCAAGTAGGAGAAGGCTCGAAATGGCGTGATGAAGGCGGTCTTCAGTCTGTCAGCCGGGTTCAACTTGATCTGGTGGTATCCTGAATATGCATCCAAAAAACTCTGCAGCTCGCATCCGGCTGTGGAGTCTATTACTTGGTCGATTCTTGGTAAAGCAAACGGGTCCTTGGGGCATGCTTTCTTGAGGCTGGTGTAATCAATACACATACGCCACTGCTTGTTCTTCTTCAGCACAAGGACTGGGTTGGCCAACCACTCTGGAAAGAACACCTCCATGATGAAGCCGGCTGCCAGCAGCCGGGCAATTTCTTCTCCGACGATTCTTCTCTTCTGACAGGCGGCGCAAGGGCTGCCTGACTGGCTTGGCATCAGGCCGGACGTGTAATTTGTGCTTGGCGAAATCCTTCGGGACACCTGGCATGTCTTTGGGGGACCATGCGAAGATGTCCCGATTCTCATGGAGGAAATCGACGAGCTCGCCTTCCTATTTGCTGTCGAGGTTTGTACCTATGACAGCATACCTCTCCGGGTGCTCTGGGTCCAAGGGTATCTTCTTTATTTCTTTGGCCGGCTTGAACGAGCCCTCAGCTTCTAACTCCTTGGGATCGGGCGACATCTCTGGCTGCTTCCTTGCCATCGCCACAACCTGGTCAAGTAGCCGCTTCTCAGTTGCGATCACGAGGGACTCGACCAATCGACTGCTCTCTGCTGCGCAGGCGGACGACTTCTTGTAGTCGCCAGTTATGGTCAGAATCCCCTTGGAACTTGGCATCTTCATCTTGAGGTAGGCATAGTGGGGAACAACCATGAACTTGGCCAGGGCAGGCCGGCCAAGTAACGCATGGTATGGGCTCTCAAGGTCCACCACTTCAAACCATACTGACTCTCGGCGGAAATGATCTTTGTCTCCAAAGAGGACGTCTATCAGAATCTTGCCGATTGGTGAGCAGGAAAGGCCAGGAACTATGCCATGGAATACTGTCCGGCTGGGCTGAAGCTGCCTCTGTCTGATTCCTAATTTCTCCATGGTATCCTTGTATAGGATGTTAATGTTGCTGCCGCCGTCTATCAGGACTCGGGAGAAGCGAGATGCTCGCTTGTCCGTGGCAAAGGTGGCGTCCAAAATCAGGGCATAGGAGCCGGGCTTTGGCATCACCTCCGGGTGATCAGCTCTGCTCCAGCTGATGGGCTTTTCAGACCAATGCATGAACTCTGGGGTCTCTGATGCTACCGCATTTACTTCTTGTTACTGCGGCCGCCTGCTGCGTCGATCATCGGCCACACGGGTGAAGATGACATAGGCTCCATGCTCTTCTGGGTATTCGTCTTGTATGGCGCTGACTGGTCTGATCGCTGGCTGCTGGGGGGGAGGAGGAGGAGGCTGCCCAGCAGGCGGGGGTGGCATGAGGCCGTCTCCCTTGACGATCCTGGTGAGCCAGTGGCACTTCCGAGTGGTGTGGTTGGACGGCTTCGCACCACTATGGAATTTGCAGGGAGCATCCAAAGTATGCTCATATGAGAAAGCCGACAACCAGTTGGGCTTGCCGCCCTTCTGTCGTTTGGGCGGAGGCGGCCCTTCCGGCTGTTGGTCTTCGACTGTTGCCACCTGCCGGCTGATGGAAGTCGGCTGCATGGCCTTGTGCTTGTGGTCGTTCTGTTGCTGACACCGACTGGCGTCTCCAGCCGGGGTTCGAGGAGCCTGAGGAGCCACCTTGCCAGTCGCACTAACTTGTATTTTCGCCTTCATGGAGGAGTCGGCCGTGGCATATTTGTCTGCTATGATCAGCAGCTCGTCGAGGGTCTCTCGCTCATCGCACAGGAGCTTGTGATTGAGGAGGGTGCCCTCTCGGCACCCGGCAGTGAAGTATTCGATGGCCTGCACCTTGTTCACGCCCTCGCAGGAGTTACGGAGCTCGGCCCAGCGCGTGAGGTAGTCGCGAGTTGACTCGTTGGGGCCTTGCACGCACAAGGAAAGCTGGCGAGGTTTGGGAGGCCGCTTGTACGTGCTGGTGAAGTTGCGGATGAAGGCATCGGTGAAGTCGACCCAACTGTTGATGCTGCGGGGCTTCAAGTTGTTCAGCCAAGTCCGGGCCGTGCCCTGGAGCATGAGCGGAATATACTTCACGGCAACACGCTTGTTGCCGTTTGCTATGCTGACTGATGTGGAGTAGTCAACCAACCAATCTTCCGGCTTCACAGAGCTTGTGTATTTGGGTGTGTCTCTTGGGAGCGTGAACCCTCTGGGGAAAGGCTCGTCTCGAATGCGGGGGCCGAAGCACAGCGGGCCCATATCATCTTCTTCTTCAATCGCCAGGGATCAGTGGAGAAGGTCGATCCGGTGGCGGGCATCATTCTCTCCAACTCCCTCTCGGCGGCCAAGACGGTCGCCGAGCGTCGGGTGGTCAACAGGCGGCGGGGAGACTCGCCTTTCCCTGCGAGGGGGAGGAGGCGGATAGTCATCCCATCGTTCCACTGCTCTTGGGTGATCGTCTTGGTCGCGCTCTATGGTGATATGAGTACGACTGCGACTAGCAGCCGGCTCCTTGTCTTTTCTTCCACGGACGCCGCCGGTCGGTGTTCGAGACGTCGCGTCGTGGTCTCGGCGGGGGTGCAAGTCGTCATTCTGCCGTCGCAACGCGTCGGTGCGGCAGCCGGCCTCGTTCTGCTCGGCAACCATGTCGAGGAGCCGCTGAACGCGCTCCACCATCAGGCGACGCTCCTCGCCCTTGAACTTGTCCAGCTCGTCTGCTGCCGCTTGGGCAGCTCGGATGTTTTCCGCCGGCGTGGCGTAGACGGGGCGATCTGCCCCGAACAGGTTGGCGATGGCCACGCTGCGCTGCTGGACTACGCCAAGGCGGCTGGGCCCGGCGGGAGCCGGCGTGCCGCCCACAGCGCGGTCCATCTCGCGCTGCTAGGCCTCCGACAGGCGTCTCATGCTGGCCAGCTTCTTGGCGCCTTCGACAAGCTGAAGGCGGCGCGCCTCCAGCGTCTCGGCATCGGCGTCTCCGTGTCGGTGCTTCCGCCGCTCTCCGCGCGAGGGAGCAGCTCGTCGTAGACCACCACGTTGGTGGGAAACGCGTCGAGCGACGCGGTGTCGGAGTCGACCAGCATCGGGTCGGTGGAGCCTACGGACTCCAAGTCCACAGCAGGCTCACTAGCGACGTGGAGTTGGTCGAGGAGGCCCGCGAGGAGGCTCTCAGGGTCGCCTGTGCCCGCGTCAGATGCGGGTTCGTCGGAGAGGCGGACCTCGCCGACAAGATCAGCGAGGCAACTGGCCGCGCAGGTGATTTCCGCTCCAAGCAGCGCATCGGCGCAGACTCCGTCTGGCGTGCCGGGCTGGCTGCGCTCGCCAGGGAGAAAAAGGGTTCCCGTCCAAAACAGGTCTCTGGACGACGGTGCACCTTGCCCCACGGTGGGCGCCAAATGTCGGGGGTTGGGTGCGACATATGCCAAAGGATGGCTTATCATGGTGGGAGCAAGCAGAACGTCGTTGGTGCCTGGAAGCGGGATTAGGCGTAGACACGAACGCCGGCGTACTTTACCTAGGTTCAGGGCTCTCCTAGGAGATAACACCCCTAATCCTACTCTACGAGGTCTCCGCATGATCACTAAGGCGAAGTGAGTACAAGGGTGCTCCTCAAGCTGTATGCTGGAGGTAGGAGAAGGCAAGGCTAGCTTTCTCCTACCTATATCTCTGGTCTAGTTCTAACGGGTCCGAACCCTTTGCATGGGTGCCCTGGGGGGTTTATATAGGCCTACCCCCCAGGGGTACAAGGGTAATATGACTGGGCTTAGGCCCAGCCGACAGTCTCTTCGGCCGCCGACTTCTTCGCCGACTGCTTGGGCCCACCAATCGGGGGGGCCCGCCGACTGGTATGGTATGGAGCCGACAGGTCGTACCCGCCGCTTGGGGGTCTTGCCGGCTACTGATCATTGTGTCGCGCTTCTAATGACGCAGGCTTGGTCGAAGGATCATGGCTACAGTACCGCCGTCATGGCGGGCGTTTACTGTAGCCACTCCCCGTCTAGTCTGGTTAATGGCGCGTGGGGCCCGTGGGAGTAGCAGGCCGACTCCTAGGGGCCGACTCCCATCGGGTCCGATTGGTAGGGCTCTTCGCCGTCTTCTGGACTCTCGCTGACTGGTGGGGCCCGTCGTCCTTGGGCCATACAGACATGCCGTCGTGGGATCAGGACTGTGCCTACCCGTGGTGATGTCAGGGCTGGCATGGCAACAGTGTCGCGCCGGGCGGGGCTCCTCGTTGGTACAGTGCACTGTGGCCCGCGCCAGCCCTTAGGAAAGGGAGGGGATGGGCTGCACTATAGCCATCCCCCGCCCCGTCCCCCTTGATGTGGGTACGGGCTTCGAAGGGGCCGCGGGTCGACTCCTCGGAGCCGGCTTCTCTGGAAGCCGCCTGGCAGGAGTCGGCTCGTCTCGACCTCGCCTTCTGGACTCGGCCGTCTACGGGCAGCCGGCTATTTCTCCAGCCAGCTTCCAGAAGGCGGCTCTTTTCCTTGGCATCCCGAGGGGCGCGGTCAGCCCCGATGTCTTGAAAGGTTATGGGCGTCGGTTAGCCTACCTATGGCCCATTACTCCAACAGGATTCTCCCCTCCAGCAGGCTGCCGGAACAGGTCTAGATTGGTTTTCGGTGGCTACAGAGGCTTGCGGCGGCGGAACTCCCGATCTAGGTTATTTTCTGGAGGTTTGGGGATATATAAGAGGTGTTTGCGCTGGGAACAAGTCAGGAGGGTCCACGAGGCGGCCACGAGACAGGGGGCGCGGCCCCACCCTAATGGTGGCCTCGGGACTCTTTTGGTCCATCTCCGATGCTCCGTGGGCTTCTTCTGGTCCAAAAATGATCTTCGTAAATTTTCAGGTCAATTGGACTCCGTTTGATATTCCTTTTCTACGATACTCAAAAACAAGGAGAAAACAGAAACTGGCACTCGGCTCTAGGTTAATAGGTTAGTCGCAAAAATCATATAAAATAGCATATATAACATCTTAGATGGATAATATAATAGCATGGAACAATCAAAAGTTCTAACTCTCGGACGTCCGGCGACCTCCGGACGACCGATGATCTCCGGGCGTCCGATGCCTGGAGATTCCACCAGCCAGATCGACTACAGCATACGAAGATGCAACAACGGCCGGACGACCGACGACCACCAAACGTCCGACAAGTCCCACCGCCAGAACGACTGACGCCGACCAGACGACCGGTGCCACCAGTCCAGAGAGGAAACGTCGGAAGTGTGACGCCCTACGGACATCCGGACCCCCACGAGCGACCGGACGTCCGACACTGCTTGTGCGCAGCCGAGCCTTTGGCCTTGTATCCCTCTCCCACTTACCCCTTCGTGGCTTATACTATAAATAGACCACCTCCACCTCCTTTCTAGGGTTAGCAAAGGATTAGCTCATTTGAGAGATAGAGCTTTGCTCATCCACTTGGTTACTTCTTCATCTGAATCCACGACCTCTTCGGAGAAGATCCCCCAAGCGGATTCAAGACCCCTCACGGGAAGACCCCCCTCAAGACCTCCTCATGGAGATGAACTATACCTTGTATCTTTCCCTTTGTTGTTCATGTACCTTGTGGACCTTGTGTGTTTGATTGTCTAGTGGATGTGTGATTGGACTTGTTCTTGAGTGTTCCTCTCATTTTCCCTCGTGTTCTTCGTGTTCTTCGCAGGATCCACTCCATTTCGTGAAATATCGGGCATCTAGGGTTCTACCCTACATCAGTTTGCCTCTTGAATACTGGAATCCGTACGTCCAGACTCCTAAACGGACATATGCAGGTCCCCGTTGGATGACAAAACTGGGCCGGACACTATGGTCCGAACATATAGTGGAGGTTTGAAGGTTCGCCTTGGAGATGCCCTTAGGGTTAGCTCAAACACACAAAGAGAATAGTTTTTCTTTCAGTGTAGCTAAATCTCAGTCGACTGAGAATTAACCAAGCCTCAGATGATGCTATATTTCGGAGATCTTGTGCGCATATTCGTGCATTTTTTATTTCTGTCATATATAATATGTCACTTGATTGAGACTTGGTTAGGTCTCAGTCGATTGAAGCCTAGCCACACCTCATTTTTTTCTCAGGGAGCATAAATAAATTAGTTAAAAACAAATATGTAATGCTTGATTAGAAAGCCCTAAACTATCACCAGAGACAAGGTAATTCATGTTTGAGACCCGGTGTGAATTGAGTCTAGCTCGGATTGTTAGCTTCTTTGTGGTGGATAAGTCCTCATGTTCAAGTACTAGACTTGAAAACCAATGCTCATATCTTACTGGATTTATTTTAGGTTTTCCGATGATGTTTGTTCAGTGCGAGAAGACATTCATGCCGACTACGGAGGCGACAGTGGTGGCTTCGTCAATTTCAAGCTGATGTGCCGATGAGTGTATGTTCGTATGTATGAGTGAATGCATCTGTAGTGTTAAAAAAATTAGACCTGATCACCTGCAAAAAAATTGAGACCCGATCCACTTTGTAGTAATGATTACGAACTCATGTTTGGTTGAAACATTTTTGTCATTTCCCTATTTAGTTTTGCATGATATGCATATACAAATATGATTTATAGTTGTATCCTACTCAAAGGAACACAAGTGATACAATGTGTTTTCTTTCCTCCTGAAAAGCTCCCATTAAGGTTTCCCCGCCTCCCATCGAAGCCATCGCAAGCGCGGTGGATTATGGCCCTTGTAGGCAGGACGGGTCATGCTTTGTTTTTAGGTGTTTTTTAGGTGCATCCTCACGAAGGCGAAGCGGTGATGGCCCCCTAAAGATAGAATAAGGTTCTCTCCACCTAGCCTCCTTCTCAACGGTACATCTCGTGTGTCCAGGGCGTGTGAAGGTGTGTGTCCAAGGGATCTTCCGGGATTCGTATGTCGGGGGGATGAACCCCGGGCAGGCAATGGAACCCAGATCATTTTCGAAAACAACAGGGCTCGCAGCACCCCCCAATCCGGCTTGTCCTTGGTCGGGTTCCACAACCCGGCCAAGTTCCGCAACCCGGTCAAAACCCGCAACCCACCAAGTCAAGACTTCATCAACAAGTAAGCGCCATCATAATGCGCCTCTCAACCCGGCCATGGGTCAGCTCCCGTCTCATCCAAGGTGTATGACGGAACAAGTTCCCATGAGGAGATGACCAAGGCAATAGTGGCCCACCTACCCCGCTGACCGGTGTGGGGGTGGCAACAGTGACCCACCAACCCCGCTGACCAGGGCCAGCATGGCTACAGTGCATCCCCATCCCGCTGACGCAAGACGATGGCGACCAGGCGACGCGCTACTGTAGCCGAGCCGGCTCAACCACTCCGTAACGCACGACAAGATGGGGAACAGTGCCCCCTGGTGCACGGGGCCCGCGCCTGGAGAACCCGGCGTACCCTGGTACCCGGCGGGCCCCAGCGCCGGCTTCCCAGACGCTAACATCCCGACCCCATGGCCATGTAGCTTTACCATTGTAACCCTGGGGGTTGACTTATAAAACCACCATGAGGTCTCCATGCACGGGGAGAGCACATACAATCAGGCCATAAGTAGAATACACATAGAAGGAGAAGGAGCAGCTTATGCCCTGTCTTCCTTCTCCCCCAAAACAGCTCTAGGAGCAAGCTTGTATCATCCACATATAAACCACACTCGGCAGGAATAGGGGTGTTATCTCTCCGGAGAGCCCCGAACCTGGGTATGTCTTGCGCCCCTCACTCACTCATGCTGACCTCGCCTCTGGAGCCCACCGGTGCCCTCGAGCCTGTCCCTCTCTTTAGCCATCCTTTGGCATCTGTCGTGCGCCCACCATGACAGTTGGCGCCCACCGTGGGGCAGCTCGAGGTCCCAGCCGGAGACACGTTCCAGACGGGGCCCTTCCTCGACTTCGGTGAGCACATCGCGCACTGTGCATTCCCCGCGCCTGGCTCGCCGATGACCGTCCTCACCGACTCGCTCACCGCCTCCTTCAGCGTGCTACGCATCTTCGACGTGTCCGCAGCTGATGAGTACCCCAGCGGGGTGCTCGGTATCACCGACTCGCCTGTCCCCCTTGCGACGACATTTCTGTCGGGGCGGCGGATCTCTGTGTTCGGGTGGAGGTGCTCGCCACCGACTCTGGTTCCACTTCGTCTAGCGCTAAGGCCGCTGCCACCAGGGCTGCAGTGGAGCATGCCAGCGCGCCCGACCCGCTGCGCCCATGATGCAGAACCTCAGCATCCTCATCACCACCGACATCAACGCCACCAATGCCGCCCATGCCCTAGCCCAACTCGAGGAGGGGCGCAAGCGCCTGCTGGACGAGGCCGAGACGCTTGCTGTTGCATAGTGCCGGCTGGAGTCCATCCACGGGAGCGCATTAAAGGTTAGGGGAGAGATGATTTGTGAAGTCATGCTCGGGGACACACAAATTTATGGTCGTCATATCGCCCCGTGATTTAGAAACTAGTTTGCTCTTTGCATGTGCTTTCGCCTTTAATTACCTCCGATAGGGTCCATATATGCAATTCTCGTAGTGTTAGGATCAAGAGTATATTGACCATAGGGGGTGAATGGGAAATTCAAAATTTTATTTCGAAACTTATCTAAACCAATTAGCAGAGTGAACTATTACTTAGTGAAGTACACTGAGGGATAACAGAGGCAAGCGTACACACCAAATTGGTTGAGTGATAGATTAAGCCAGTGGTGCTCAATGGCGACACATGATTTGGTAGCCCAGTTCACTCTTTTGCAAAATAGTCATGTCTTGTTGGAGGGACTTATGATCGAACACATGAGCAAACATCTCTCCATCACATTCTCCTTCAACCCAAAGCTGATCAAACTTTGGTTGAATTCACTCGAGGTAGATTCTTATTGGCAATAGCCAAACCTTCGTCAGACTTCTTAGCGAACCAAAATTACTCTTGGTTACTGAAGACTTAGCTTGGTGAAGACAATTAATCTTTGACACTCAAGCCATGACATATCCGTCTAGAGAGTATGCAACTCTCAAGAGTAATAGGTACAAAAACTCTAACTCACATCCACTGTGATGCTCAACCACTATCTAAGTTTTGGCTCTTGATTCTCTCTCAGTGGATCTTAAACTCAAATCTCTCAAGAGGGGTGCTTAATCAATCTTCTCAAAATCTCAAGAAGAGCAGGCAACCAAAAACGTTGGAGTTGGGTGGCTATTTATAGCCACAACCTTCCCTGAAAGGAAATGACCATTTATGACACGCAGTCCAGCCAATGGCCAACCAACACATTTCCAATAACCGGAATTTGAGTACAATGGTAACATTTCTTGCGGAACAAGTAATGCTAACTCCTCGGTCTGAAGGATATATTTTGCAGCCCAGAAGAACATCGTCTCTGGCTGGCAAGTAATCATCTGGAACACAAAGAGATTTCTCTCAGTCTTTCATAGGTTATGGCTAAGGATCACAACAGACCTAAGCTTCGAGAACCTATACCCCTCCTAATAGTACTGATGTCCTATGACTCAAATAAGAGAAGAAGAACCACAAAACAAATGCTACTTCTTTGCTTCGCCTTCAACCTTCTCGGTACTTCTTCAGACACACCGAATGAAAATTGCTTTGCGTCAACAATAATTTTAAGGGGTCAATTCTTTCACACAATCTTCATGGTACTCTTTCTTTCTGAAATGTATCTCCTTCTTATCTGCAACACTGATGTTCCTTGGTGAAGTTCTTGAAACTTCAGGGAAGAATAGAGCATTCTTCTTGGTACTCCAGGGACTATTTCTCTATGTGTGCACTAGCAAACAAATTAGTTCATTACTGTTTCTGTCAACAATCTCCAAAACAGAAAGGGGTAAGTAGTTGCACCAACATGTAGCTTTTAGCATCTTCACCCATCTCATCTCCCATGCTTTTCTTTTGAATTTCAAATTTGAATCTATTATATCTTTTGAATCAAAAGTCTGATTTATATTTCATTTGCATATTTGTGTTCCTTGTGATGATAGCTTTGAAATAAGGCCACTTTTGAATATGTTTTGACAACTTTTATAAACTTCACCAAGTATCAACTACTAAAACTTAATAGGAATGAGTGGTAAATTCAAGAAGTTTTAGAAACCAAAACTTAAACCTTAAACCCTAAAACCCTAAGCCCTAAACCTAAAAGCAGATGACACTTGGTAAAACTTAATATTATGACAATCAAGTTAATATTTGGAACTTGCCAAAAAAATATTGTCAAATTGTATTTAAGAGTGGTCTTGTTTGAAAGTCCTTGCCGCAAGAAACATGAATATGCAAATGAAACATAAACTAGACTTTCAGTTCAATAGATATAGTAGATTCAAATTTGAAGATAAAATCAAAAGGCGTGAGAGATGGGATGGATGACGCATGCAACTCTGGTGAAAGCATGCAAGGCTGGACCCGTCCTACAGTAATCAAAGGCCTCAATACCAAATAAGTTTAGGAATGTTAAAGCAATCCAACGGCTGCATGTAGGCGTGCCCCTGCAAGTTTCTGAAGGTTAGGGCCTCTTCGGTCATGGGATTTGAAAAACACAGGAATATAACATGATGGTATATATGGCATTTGGGACGTTATAGGGATCTGAAATACATGAATCGTTAATTCTACTCCCTCCATCAAGAAATAAGTGTCGTTGATTTACTATAATTATGTACTAAACCGGCCACATTTATTTTGGGATAGAGTGAGTATTTGTTTGACTAGTAAATATGCCCGTGCGTTGCAACGGAAAAAAAGATACATCAAGATAGCCCGGTAGCAAATATGCCCGTGCGTTGCAACGGAAAAAAAAGATACATCGTACCATAATAAGCATGATCTAAACCGCGTAGAGGGCGTCAAGGTAGCCCAGCCGGAGACACCGTGCCGGCATCTAGGGGAACACAACTCCTGAAAAACTGAGCGGATAGAGTTAGTCACAAGGCCGCATACAGCGAAGGCGAGAGGATTCTCCGTAAAATAAAATGACGGATTTACACCAGTGGAGAGCTTTGTGGAGGACAAACGGCGTCGGTCGGGAATGTCGGTCGACATCAGGGTTTACTCAGAGAGAGGCAAAGAGAAACAGCGGCGTAAGAAGAAATTTGAGATAGAAAGAGCATGCATGTTGTGTATGTGAAATGCTTGTGTTTATGCCATGCTCAAATCATGCAAAATAGCCATTAGCAAAATAATACGTGTGTTGCAAAGGATAAAAAAGATAGAGATTAGTCATAGTTATTGCTCCGCGAGTTTTCTACCGCTTCGCCTGGTTGACAACGTGATGCAACTGGATATGGGTATGATAGGACAGTAATGCACACCAAGATGGTCGTCCTTGGCATCGTCGTTCTTGGATGTCTCGACATCTGGGCTCCTCGGCCACTCCATCTACCAGCCCATATCAAGGTGAGCCGACGCCGGAACGCCATTGGAACACCTCTACTTTGCTGGATCGCGTCGCCTCCTTAATGGCTAAAGGACAACAACGTTTGCACCATATGTACTCACATTAAAAAATTTAGCTAGTTCCTTCCTACCTCCATGTCCACTTCATCAGAACAGCACCATATGTAAGAACCACCTCAAGCATCAACCATCTGAGCCAAGTGTGCATGTACGTCTTGGACGATGAATTGAATGGAGAAGATTGGACGGACGCCAACCCATCTGATTGTCGCGTGTATCTGCATAGGAAGAAAAATATTGCACTCGGCTTCGCCAAGTTGAGGAGACGAAAGCAATCAAGAGACGAAAGCTTTCTCTGCGTCGCCGCATCATCACCATGGCAGCTTGGCGTCTCTCCTCGACGTGGCGGCGACGGTGCTGGTTACGCTCCTTTTTCTTAAGCAACTCTTACACAACGGCCCCAACGTGATCCTCTCCGGCATCAACTTCACCGCCATGGCCAGGCTAATCGACGCCTGTGGCGCTGCCAAGCTGTGGAAGGTAGACAAGCTGATTTGCTGGCGTTCATCGCCGCATTATTCGGTGTGCTCCTCGTTTTCATCAAGATCTGTCTGCCGTGGCCGTCGGGGTCTCGCTATTCAAGATCCTGTCCACGTGAGATGGGAGAGAACAAACAGGGAAAACAACATGGAAATTATAGTATGTAGGGAAAGAAGACTCCTATGGCGATCGGCTTGGCTCGACGGTTTGAATTCTAGATCGTTTCGTGGGAGTTCCTTTTCGTGCCCTAGTGGGTTTCTTGTTCGTGTGCCAGTTTTTTTTGAGACAATGTTCCTGCGCCAGCTATTGGCAAAAGCTTAAAGAAGAAACAACATAGGCTAAGGCCCAGGTGCCAATAGGCCCAATCAGCGTGCGACATAAGGCACGATCGATCGAACACGAGGGTGGCACGATCGAGCGAACGTCAGGGGTGGAGTGCGGGTTGATCGTTATAAATTTCAGGGACTTTTTCATAAAAACTCCGTGATGGTGAACCCGGAGATTCAATCCGTGCTTTATTATTATTAGGGAGAGATTGCACCACTGAAAAACATGGACACATTTTTTGGAGGGGTGGGGGGTGGGGAAGGAGTAGATGCAGAGTTATAGTCAGCTGGCAAAAATTGAAGACATGGTACACTACATTCTCTCATAGTTTGTCAGGGAATTTTGTTTTGATATTAAATGACCATATGACGAGCGATCAAGACTATCGGTGAACAAAGAAGAAAGCGTTGTCATTTTGTCATATGGGATGACCACCGGACGGCTTGATCGCTCCAAAGCCAACACACGGCCCTCTCTTATTGCATATAGTTCCGCTTCGAGAGCATCGTTGCAGAAGAAGAGGTGTCGGTAAGCAGCAAAAATCATGACATAGTTGGTATACACACAACCGAATTCTATTAAATTCTCTTGCAATTCTTTGAACTGAAGACACTGTAAAATGGTTTGCCATACATGGCCTTAACTTTCGTCCAGCAGCGTGAGGGTGCGGAGGTAGGGTTCCTCCGGTGAAAGACGACGGCACGGCATCTGCGGATGTCGCTCTCTTCCTGGGGGGCGTCGTGGAGCTCTCCAACCTCCTCCATTCTCGGGTCACTTTCTTCGGGTGAAAGCGTAGAACCTGCGGTGCAGGGCCAGACGATGGCGTGACACGTCGCTTCCCCTCCTGAGGGTATCATCTTGAAGATTGTGATTCCCTGCCTGCTTTCCCGGGGCTGGACATGCATGGCATCACAGCAGGTGGCCGGCCATGCGCCCAGAGGTGGAGCGGTGTTTCCTCCTCCGCATCGAAGACGACAGATCTCGGCAGCGTGGCGCAGTGAAGTCTCGGCGTTCGATGCGGGTAGATGGACTCACGCAGGAGGTTGGAGCTATCTTGCGTCGTGGTGACGTCGATGGTAGGCCTCGCAAGGTCGATGCGTCGGCAAATGCTCTGAAGATAGATCGGTGGAAGACGGCGGCGGCGGCGTCTGAGAGTGCGCCGGATCGGTGTGTGCCCCAGACCCGGTAGTGGCTTGGTTGGGGTCTTCGGTTCTAGATGTTAGGCTTGCTGCGAGGTCTGTTTCGTATTAGGCTCGGACTATCAGCATCCCTTCATCAAGTGGATAGGAGTAGCGACACATGTTGCCAGAACGGTAGCTTCAGACCTACTGATATATTACTTTGTAAGGTTTTTGGGAATAATTAATAAAATGGCTGCATGCATCGTCCAGATGCAGAGGCCGAAGGTCTTCCTTCTTTTCAAAAAAAACTTTTGCATAACTATTTTTCGCTAAACAAATTAGAAAATTAAGGCCCATTCAGTACATTTCGGCAATTATGAAGCGATCGCAACGGCTAACGGTGGTCCAGCAGTTTGGCACTCCACGCACGCGAAATGATTCATTGATCCAGGACCCTGAATGAATGAATATATAGGCCAAGGTTGCCTTTCAAGATGTTAATCAAAGATGCGCATCATTAACTGCTCATGATTAGCTGATTAGAATTAAGGTACCATCTCACTGTTCTCGCAGCCAAGGATATGATCGGTGCATCTCCCCCCGCGAGCCAGCAGAAAGGTGGCTCGTCGCAAAACGTAAATGCGTACGTAGCCATCTCATAGAAAACTGAAAGCCCAACTCTCTTGATTCCATTTGCACGGTCGTCATGCGCGGCACGCTGGCCATTTGAGTAGGCTACTAGGCTATGAGTTGCGGCTCAAATGATTGTGAGTGGATTGCACTGTGCGTGCACGTAGGAGTACATGTGCTTGTCACGAGCGAGATAGTAGAGCACAGCACACCAACTTTGAGGAAGAAAGGAGTCCACTCTGCATCATGTATTTTTTTGAGGAACCAACGACTAAAGGTGTGAATTAAATTTAGAAGAATACGAACACACGTATCATGTCCCAATGTATAGTCGGATGGTTTGAAGGATGGTTGTACCCTCAACCCACCTAGGATCATGACCCATGCTTGACATCTGTGTATCTTGTATAGGTGGAATGTTCTTTCGGTGGGAAATGATATTTCTGTCGATTATAGGCGTCCATAATGACTTTGTCAATCCAAAACCCACCGTCTCAATCTTTCAAAAATAATCTAGGGATAGAGTGTGCGTGTATTCGTAGTGATCAGTGTATGTGAATCATATGTACTGTGTTTAACTAAGTTAATGCACGCTCTAAACAGGTGATCAAAGAGACATTGCATCGACCAAGCAAGTTAACTGCCAGACGCATTGCCGGAGAAGGTGGCCGTGCTTTTCTCCAGTGCGTTTGTGAGCATCCAGTCGCCGCGAATCGCGTTGTACCTCCGTCTCTATGGGTCACGGCAGAAAAAAATTCAGAGCGGTGTGTTCTCCCGTTAGAGTAAAAGTATCTTCAGCCGTTGCCCCGAGATGCTAAAAATCGCTGTCTGAAGATGTACCAACGTTAAACCACGTGCCAGGGATGTAATACTCCCTAGTCGCCGCGTTCATGTTTAAAAAAAATCCGGCATCACATTCGCACAAACAAGACGCAAATTTAACCAAACTTCAGCGAGTTCATAAAATATTTTACAAAAGAAGAAAAAAAAAACACTACTAGACAAGCCGTCGCCCTCGCCGTTCCTCGCCGCCCGCCACCCTGAAGCTCTACGTGCCGAGGAGCTTGTAGAACTGCGTGTAGTCGCCGCTGTCGTCGTCGTCTCCTCCGCGGCCGCCGTCCCTGCTGCTCCCCTGCCTAGGGTCGCCGAGGCGCGGTGGGTTGGACGGTCCAGGGGCGTCCTCATCCTCGTCGCTGTCGAGGATCACCACGTCGTACTCGTCCTCGCGCCCACGCTGGCGGGCGGCTATCTCCTGCAGGGCTCGGCGCTGCCGGACCATCTCGCCGCGGAGGTAGTCGTCTCGCGCCCACTTTAGGGCGGCCTCGTCGGAGAAGTCGGACCGGGCTATGGCCTCGTACTCCGAGGGGAGGTCGGACTCCACCTTCGGCCTGACGAGACGTGCAGAGGTGGGGGAGGACTCGGCGATGCAGACGCCGCAGCTGCGGGTGCGCCGTCTGATCGGCGCGTCCTGGGGCTCCGGCTTGACGGGGAGGAGGGAGGGAGAGCCGGACGAGCGGCCGGACGAGAACGAGGACGTCAGGTCCATGCGTCTCGACGTCCACGAGCTCCCACGCCGGCGGGAGAAGGTGGGAGGAGCGGAGTACTCCAGCCTCGGCGTGTTGCCGCCCTTGATGTACTCGAGGACGGCCTCCAGCATGCGGCCGGGCACGCCCCATCATCGGCGGCGCCCGTCGGCGTCGAGCCTCCCGGAGGAGACGACGCCGTTGGTGGCCTCGAGCTGTTCGGCGTGGCGACAACGGAACTACGGCTCCCGCAGCGAGCTGCCGGGGGTGTACCTCGGCCTTTCTCTCGCCGCCTGCGACAGAGAGGCACGGCGGGCGATCTCCGCACGATGCGCCGCCTCGGTGGGCAGCGGTGGCACCGGGACCCTGCCGGTGCTTATCCCCCATGCCCCGGGCACCCGCATGTCCGGCGGGACTGGGTACTCGGTCTCATAGAGAAGCCGGGCTTCGTCCTTGTGAAGGTGGCGACGGCCGAAGCAGTTCGCCACCGCGCCATCGCCTGGATAGCGCTCGGCCATTGGGTGAACTGAAAACAGCGAGAAGAAAGGAGGAAACGGGGGCGTCGGCGGTGGAGAGCGAGGTCTGTGCGTGGCTCACCGGTGCGGGAGGGGCGACTTATATAGACGGCGCCCGCGTGACCGCCATGTGTACGCGTGGCGGGCGAGGGACGCACGTCGCCCCGCTTTCACTGTGTCGTCCGTGAGGCATCAATGGAGGCTGACCGGCACGACAGCACGCGGCAGCTTTGGCATTGATTCTCCCACGAAAACCGAGACGATGAGGACGACGAAGCGACGAAAACAGCCGAGCCGCTGTCAAGAAGGGCCCGCCGATTTTCATGCCAAAAACGATTCGGCCGGCGTCCCAGCGCGTCGGGTTCGGGCTGGGTCCGTCGGCACCAATTTCGGTCTGAACCGGCGGAAAAAAAAACCTTTGAAAAAGTGACTAGGTCGATTTTTCAACGTCAACAGCTAAAAAATCATCTAAAGAATTTTATTGAAGACACGGCTAGAGATGCTGTAAGCACGTAACACTTAGGCGGACCACCATCGAGATTTTTCAAACCACCCACCCCCGTCACACGTTATTCCGATTCGCTGGAATCAGGGGTAAACAAATGAACTGACGACCTTTCATCCTCACCGTGTCACTTTAATTATTCCGGTTTGCTACTTTTCAGCCAAATGAAAAAAAATGTGTTGTTTCTGACTCGGCCGTATTGAACGCCATGAAACATAAAGTGTTCATTTTCTCGCCGCAATTTTCAATTTGAAAGGACGCATACTTTCTTAAGAAATGTATTCTCTATAATGATGTAAACGATCTTATATTTTCTTTACAGAGGGAGTAACTGTTAGTTTTCATTAGATTTTTTGTATGAAAAAGCAACCGGATGTATCATAAAAGTTCACCACTAGCATAAAGCACCCAAACATAATAAAAATCACATCGAGGTCCTTAGACCATTGAACGGTCACTACCGCCAACAGAACGAGCCACTGACGCGCCATTCCCCTACCGGACTCGTTCTGACCTTGTCGATGACAGTAAAAAATCTTCATGCACGTGCTCCTAAGGTCCGGCGCCCTCGAGTCACGGGCGGCGGCATCATCTTCGTTAAGCCTTGAATCGGTTTGAAGTGTCTGACAACAAATCTCGCCATCATAAACGCACGGCGAGAAACTCTAATCTCACTGCTTCAAGGAGAAAGCCAAAATATATGCCAGAGCTCCCTTGATTTCACCAAGATGAATGAATAGGATCAGAGCTCATGCGATCTTATAATATTCCTATATTATTCATTTCCCTGTGTTTTTGAAATCACCCAAATCAAAGAGACCCTAAGTTTTGTATGAGAGAAAAGAATGATAATCTTAGTCATGTTTTGCTCCGCCCCATGTGAGGCTTTAACTTATTGATGATTGTATGAATATTGTTGATTAATATATGCCTAGGTTTAAGAACAAAGAAATACATACACAAAACATGCCGCCAATGGTTTTGCGGCAGGTTTCTACATAAAATTATGGCCCATCACCAAACCATCATTTGAATACCTCTTCGCGAGCTCCTTCGACCTTCAAATCGACACAACCTCCCTAAGTCGGATATTAATGGTCTTACTTCCATAAAAATACGACGCCAGAACACCAGATGCTTTCCGCCTTATATCCCTACAAAACCGCCCCATTAAAACAATTGGGTAAGTTTTCGCAAACTAACTAAAGACACTCATCGCTCTACTTGTCTCTGACGATCAAACCAGTTTCCTATCTTGGAGATCCATCTCAAAAAACTTTCTATATGCTACTAATCGCTATAACTGTTGCCATAGGTTCAATTCTCTAACACTCATTATCAAACTAGACTTTCACAATGCTTTTTACTCAGTTTTTTCGGACTCGCTGCGTACCATCCTTGCCAAAAGATGCTTCCTTAAGAGGTGGTGCAGTTGGATAAATAACCTATACACTATAAGAAAAACCTATGTCCTGCTAAATGGTTGCCCTGGGCCATGGATCAACTGCAAGTAGGGGCTACGACAGGGTGATCCGCTCCCCTACCTCTGCCTCATTGTGTATGACCTTCTCAGAAGAACGATCGTCTTGGCCCATGCAAACAATGAGCTACATCACCCCATTAAACAAGACCTACCATCAACAATTATACAATGTGCAAACGACACACTCATCCTTCTAAAGGCCACGTCAAATGCGGTAGAAAAAAACAATCTTTGATGATTTTGCTGCTACCACTTGGCTCCACATAACTTCCATAAAATCACTTTCGTGTCTCTAAATGTCGATCAAAACACCGCAAGCTCCATGGCTACAGATCTTCAGACAACCCTATCTGAATTTCCCCAAACATACCTCGATTTACCTCTCTCCCCAACCAATCTACCCAACACTGCATTCCAGCCGCCAATTGACACCTTTGATCGCTACCTATATGGATGGACAACACTTCTCCAAAGCAAAGGTGGCCGCCTAGTCTTGCTCTCTGCAGTCCTTGACTCACTACCCACATATTTCACGGTATCCTTCCTTTTGCCAAAACTACTTTTGAGCGAATAGACAAAAAATGATGCTTCTTCTGGTCTAACAAAGACACTTGTTCGGTAGTACAATGCTTTGTAGCATGGGACAAAGTTTGTCACCCAAAGATGCAAGTGGTTTAGGTTTTAAAACATCCAAGCACATTTTTTTTCTTATGATGAAGTTTGTATTTCAACTTCCTACATTCTAGAAGCCTACACTATCGAGGTTGAATCCAAAAGATCTCGGGTAGGGGGTCCCGAGATGTGGATCTTATCTCGATGGTAAGGGAACAGAATAGGGACACTGTGTTTACCCAGGTTCGGGCCCTCTGGAAGGGGTAAAACCTCGTGTCTTGCTTTGATTGTGTTGATGTGATGGGGTTACAAAGTACAAGATGGTCTACCTCGAGATTGTATGTGAATGTCTCTAACTTAAGCATACGGACTAAAACCCCTCGGTTTACATAGGGACCGGGGTAACTAGGGTTACATGTATGTTGATTACATCTAGGGATAAGCTTGCCGATGATTTAAACATGCCTTGAAGTGTGCGCCAAGTGTTTGGAGGATTCCATCTTGAGTACGCTGTGGGTCATGCTAAACATGGCCCATTCTTCGATTGCCTGGGGTCCTTGGTCCGACCATGACTAGGAGGCCGACGTGGTTAGCACCCCCCTAGTTCATGACACCGTTACCTACCATGGAAGCAGTGGATCATACATAACTTAGCTTTCCCCATCTCACTTGGTACAAAGGTATCCTACCTAGCTAAAATACACCGGAAACACCTTGAAGGTTTGATAGAGATCAGTCAATGTACTGTGCAGGATGGGAAATCTACTTTATATTGGTTAGATATAAATGGCTACTACCAGTACCTCTAGGCACTGCTTTCCTTGCAATTTATTTCCACCACCAGAACCAAAATACTCATGTTCACATAATCATGATGATGTGATCGGCTCTTCACTGTAATGGGCTAACCTGTGTTGCAATGCAAGAACTTGTCTCGTGTTGTGTTCTACTGCAGGATATTATGCTCACTGGACCGTCGGATAAACAAACTATAATTGGTGGCGAGCCGTTCTCACCCCACTATGTACCAAGTTGTTAATGATCCTACACTCTCAATGGTTTGGTCATCAGTGTGCCAAACAAGATCAAAAAAGTTGGTTGGCTGTTGCACAATAACAGACTTAACTTCCATTGAAACATGCACAAAAAGGCAATTATGCCTTCAAACAAGTGCTCCATGTGTGTGCGGGCCACTAAAATCCGCACACACACACCTCTTCGTCCAATGCCCCAAAGCAAAGGCCGCTTAGCGTGCAATTGGCATTATGCCAAACTGAAATGTCATCAAGAACATGTGGAAGATCATCGTACCTCCATACCTCCCAACATTGCCGCAACCTTTCATGGCCGTGCTTGTCTTCTGAGAGATTTGGAATGCGAAATGCATTGCTTTTTAGGCAATGTCATTAACATCGGTTAGCGTAATCTATAATGCTTATTAATATAGTCTCTAATCTGGTTCTTTGGTCGAATAGACTCAAAACACATGTATAGAAAAGTAATGTTGATCTATGGCGTGGCATCTTCTCGTCGGGATAAATGATGCTTCCTCCGTCCTACTATAATATAAAAGCGTATTTTACACTAAACTAGTGTTAAAAATATTCTTATATTATGGGACGGATGAAGTAGATCTAAAAACACACATTTCTTTTTTAATGGAAATTCAGATGGGGAACCACCCCCTCGGCAACATTTAGAGAAAAATGCCGTCAAGACCGAAACCACACGGAAAGGAAATGCACCCGAGTAAGGCTCACTTGGAATACTCGAGTACATGGAAGTGAGTTAGCATGCTCTGTCCAAATAAACGGTGAAAAAAAACATGTTTAAACCACAAGATTGTACTCCACGTACACGTCCTTCCCAGAAGAAAAAAGTTGACGGTAACACGCGGGCGTGCCGGTGCCGGCGACCGGCGTTCCGACCAGGACCATAGCTGGCAAGGCCGAAGCGACAAGGCGAGGACAGAAACACACCGGCTGGTCCCTTCCACGCTGCCGGTGTCATGTGGTCTCTCCCGTTCCTGCCGCTCACCGGCTGACTGGACGCCCTCGTGCCGATCCGCCAAGTCAAGCGGCGAACATGCATGTCAACCCTTGTCCCGCAAGTTGGAACCGCGAGCGGAGCGGTGCAACTTGGGCGTCCTTTTCTATGCCCGCTGCCCGCTGCTCTCCCGCCCATGTTTTAATCAACCCAGCGAATCCACGTCGCATGCCGAGCGAATTCGGGTCGGTGCGCTGCGCTCGGCCTCGGCGCAGCGGGGGTCGGGAGGATGATGCGGCCGGTCATGGCATGGATGCCTCGGATTCGCTCGGCGCAGTGCATGCCGCTGCCGGTGCCGGTGCGCTCGGCTTTTTCAACTGCTGGCGCTGCGGAGCAGTGGCGCCTCGGAGAGATGAACGGGATGAATTGTCCCGTGCATGCCTGTGCATGCATGTGCCTGGCAAGGGCAGGGGCGACGTCTATCTATCCCCGGCTCTGCCCTGCCATGCCCACACGGGGCCGCCTCGTTGGGGCTGCGCTGCGCTGCCTTCACGTAGAAGCCAGGCCATTAATGGCGGGTCGGTCGGGGGCGCGGCTGCGATCGCGCTGAGATCACATTCCACGGGCCCTGTCCCCTCTCCTGCGCCGGTCGTCTCCAGTGTCCAAACAGAGGCGAGGCGATCCACCCCGGCTGCTGGTTCAAAAGTTTTCTCGTGCATGCATGAGGTGATCCGTGCGTGTCAGGCCGACGTGGATCCGACGGTGGTGCCGGACCGGATGGTAGTACTACTCCGTTTGCTTGCGGTGTAGGCCGTAGCGTGGGGCAGTGGTACGTGCGTTTCCAGTTGCAAGGTCCATCTCACTGGCAGGTAAAGCTGGGAGGTGCCGCCTTGATAAACGATGATGATTTGCCGGTCCGGTTTCACTGTCGTTAAGCAACGAATCACTCTGACCAGCGGCTTCCACTAGCTTCTTGGGCGATCGAGTCGAGCTTCCGAACTAGCTAGGGCTAGGGACCTAGGAGCGAAAAGCAAAAGCCAGGAACAAACATAAAAAAGTTTCTGGACACCTATTTTGCTAGACTTTCAGAACCTCCTGCCGTGCATACGCTCAAACAGCTGTAGCAATTTGTGGCTGCTGATACGCTCAAACTCCTGCGCAAGCCACGTTCGCAGCCGGCTATGTGTGGCTGCTGATATGGATAGCCAGCCTCGAGTCGAGTCCGGGCAGGGTACCCCATGAGGCCAACGGACACGGAGAGCGACCGGGCTGCCCATGCCAAAGCCGGATGGAGGAAGATGCACGTACTCTCTCCATTTTTTTTTAGTCCGCATATAAAAGCAACTTCAACGGGCCGATTCAAACGGAGAGCGCTTTCGTCCGTTTTTTGTCCGTTTGGATCGGCCCGACAGACACAAACGTCCGGCGCTGTGTTTGGATCGGCACGAGCACCTAACGTTGATCCGACTCATTTCGTCGACGCGTCAAAAAAAGTATTGCAAGCATTTTGAAAATAAATACATGCATTTAATTAAACATAAAAGCAGGCCATGAAGGCCGGCGAAAGTCCACATTACATTAACTAAAACACCAAAGACTAGACGACGCGCTGCCCTAAACATCCTCGGCGGCGGCGGCGTCTGCGTCGGGACCGGTGAGGTCGATCAACGTCGGCGCAGGGCCGGCCCAGGGGAACGCCGTGTTCCAGACGATAGTGATGTCGGGCTTTGCCATCGCTGCCTGGACCTGGCACGCCTCCTCTTCGGCCTCGCGCTCGAGCATCTGCAGGCGCTCGCCCTCCCGGCGCTCCTCGGCCAGCCGAACGCGGCGCCAGTGGTCGACGTAGGCCGCCTCCTGCTTCTCCGTCGCCCCGAGCCAGATCGGGGAGTGTTGACCCACTCACGCACTACTCCGGTCCAGGAGTAGCGCTTGAGGTAGGCCGGCTCCTCCGGCTCGGCTTTGCGCGGGGACGGCGGGGCCACCGGCGGCACGACGCAGTCGCCCGCCGCGGAGAGGGCCATGGCCTCTGCCATGGCAGCCTCGAAGCCGCCTCGTCCACCTCCCTCCACCGCTCCTCCTCCTCACTCTCTTTGATGGCCGCCTGGTAGGCGGCCTCGGCCTCCTGGTCCTCGTCGCGGACGATGAGCGCGGGCGGCGGCAGGCTGTGGTCGACGCCGCGGACGCCGCGTCGCCTCCTCGTGCTTGAAGGCGAACCATCGAGCCCAGTTGGGCGAGTTGACAGCGAAGTGCGGGTCGGCGCGCTGCTCCGACGTCAGCAACGCCCGCCGGCGCCGCACCTCCTCCGCATGGGCCCTCGCCGTCCGCGGCACCGCCGGCACTGGGATCCTCTCCGGATCTAAATGCCAGTCATGCGACAGCGTCACGTCCGGGTACGGCAAAGGCACGCGGTGGTGCTAGTGCCACTCGGCCTGGTGCAACGACACGTTGATGCGCTGCCTCTGACGGGGAGCGCGCGCCGGCGCGGGGAGGGCGGGGAGGGAGGGAGAATGGCGGACGGGGGCTTTGCCCTTGCGGCTGCTGCCGATGCCGGAGAAGAAATCCATGCTGACGGTGGCTAGGGTTGTCACCGGCGTGTGGGCAGGGGTGGCCAGATGGGGACGAGGGGCGAGTGGTAGTGGATGAGGACGGCTCCGCCGCATGCCCGGCTTAAAAAAGGACGACCACCGTCGCTGACGCGTGGGCCCAAGGTGGGCGGGCGTTATAAATTATGTTGACCGTCGTAGTTGGACGACTGCCAGGTGGGGCCGCGGCGGACGGCGAGGAGACGCACGGCGCATCCGCTTCGCGTGCGCGCCGACGCATTTCAGGTGCAATTTTGGGTCGGAAATGGATCGGCGTGGACGCCAGATGGACACGATTTGAGTTTGGGTCGGCGCGTTGGGCCGCCTATTTTGTCCGCACCGATTCAAACGGACGCGGGCGGACGAAATGGGTCACCCCAGTGGAGTTGCTTTAAGGTTTGGTCAAAGTCAAGTTTTATAGAATTTGAATAATTTTATATTAAAAAATATACAATTTAGCCGCACATCAGTTAGTTGATGCGAATTCGGCGTCGATTGATTTCTGAATGAATGAAGGAAGGAGATGTATCCAGAGGTTAAAGAAGAGTGTGGGCCATTGATTTTCCATCCAACAGTGCAAAAATCGACTGACCTCAAACCAAAAATTTAGCTGACTGATTTCTAGCCATTCTAAAAAATATAAACATTCATAATATGAAATCAATGTTATCAAAGCACCATGAAACGTATGTTCATACTATATAGTTTTAGTATTGTAGATTTCCATAGTTTTTTATACAAATTTAGTCAAACTTTATGCAGTTTGACTTTGACAAAATCTTATAAGCGGAGCAAAAAGAAATGGAGGAAGTAGTAACTTTTTTTTTTTGAGCAATGGAGGGAGTACTAGCTGTGTGCCGCTCCAAGGTGAACAGTCAAGGCCGCTCTTCTGTTTGGACTTTAAGAAGCCGTCCAACGGGATCGGCCGATCCGATTCGGTGGTCACTCGCTCGCTCACCCGGATCAGTCGCTCCTTGGACGCGCTCGATCTTGATGGCCACTGTGCACCTGGATTGGGTGGACCGTGGACCGGGCGGGCGCGGCGGGGACCTCGCCTCGGTCGCCTTCCTTAGCCACGGCCCGGCCGATAGTGCCATCTCCTCTCCCAGCGGCCGGGCCGGCGAGCCCCACGACGGCGCCACCGGACAGAATCCGTTCCGTGACGCCCAACAGCAAGGCGCTAAAAACGCACGCACGTTCGTCACGCAGGGAGGCTCCTTGGGCTCAAACAGCTAGCGATCCACATGCTCGTCCGCGCCACCGTGTGTCCATGTGGTCGATGGGCCGGTCCCGGCAGGGCCCCGGCGGGCATTCCGTTCGGGCGGCGGCATGGGCGCGGTTCGTGGCTTCGCGCACGCCTTGCGCGTGCACAGTTCTCCCGTCCGTCCATCTCGGGCGTCCAGTCACGGGTGCGTGGCCATGGGAGTTCGGCCATCCGTCGTGCGTCCGTGCGGTGGGCAGCGCGCGCCCGGCGGCGGCGGCGGGTGCGGGATGCGCGTCCGGGCGGGCCACTGTACGTCTCCCGTCTACGCGTGCCGCCCTGCCCTGCTAGCAATATCGATCGATCGACCGGTCCGTCCGTCCGTCCGTCTCCGTCGGGTCGCAGATCAGATCAGACATACGTACGCATGCACGCAACCCTACATGTGTGGGCGCTGCCAGGGCCGCCAGACCGGTGCACCACGACCACGGAGTATGTACGTGGCACGTACGTGAGATACTGAGACGTACTACTACGACTGTCCTGCTCCTTCGTCGCGACGCTCTTGGCTGGACGTGTGAGCCTCCCCTACATGCCCGGACAGTCCTACGACCTAGGTCTAGCAACCTAGCTGATCTTGGCGTTTTGCATAGGGAAAGGAACAAGGCAACAAGGCCAAACAAACAAAAAGCCAGATCAAACCAAAAAGCAAGCCCCTGGCCGGGGCAATGATTGCGGGGTTAAAAGTGGGGGTCAAGGCCTCGGTCAAGGCCCGGTTGGAACTCGATGGGAGGTACCCAGTACACTCGATGGATCATCCATTCCTCCTCCGTCCTCCATCATCGTCTCCACTGGGCTTCGAGATAAGGATCCGGTCGAGGCCATTGCGGGGGCGCATCATGAGCAATCATGCACGCAGACGCAGACGCAGGGCAGTCGCACTCACGGCTGGGAATGCAGTCGTAGTAGCGGTGGTAGTACGTGGAATCTCGCAGATTTCATCATCGCTCGCCTCAAGGAGCACCACACCCCCTCCCCTGTCATTAGCCATCACTGCCGCCGCCTCGATCGCTTGTTTCCCTGCACTTTTTCGTGGTATCGCCATGCTATGACCGACGAGCAACGAGCAGCCTCGTGTAGTACGAACGGGGACATGTGCAGGCCGCGTGTCCACCACACGGCTCCTACTACAAGTTTATAACTACTAGCGTGGCCGTGTGCCCATGATTGCGTATACGTGGTAGTGGAATTGTTTTGCGTCTGGGGCTGGAGCCGCGGCCGAGGATCCTGCGGGCAAGCGTGCGTGATTGCACGGATCATGTCCGTCCGTCCCGTCATCCATCCACGCTCGACCATCACGGCCGGCAGCTTCCTCGTCCCGTCCACCATGTCTCGTCTCGGTGACAGGACCATTGAGGTAGATTAGATAGATGGACAGGCACGGCGATCAGGAAGGAATGGCACAAAGAAAAAGGCTTCCGGTGGCTGCTTCCACGCCACGCCACGCTCTCACCTCACCTCACCTGTGTCGGTCGGCCCCAAGTTGCCAGTTCCAAGATTCTGATTCTGAACTGATGGACATGGACGGGTGTGCCCATGCCACATTCTTGCAAGCCAAACATGATTTATTCATTCCTCGGAGTGGGAGGCGAGCTCGTCTTCTCTTCTTTCTACGTACTCCCCAATGAAAAGTCTTCCGGCCGGGTCAGCCACTCAGTTCAGCTTGGGTGCCTGGGTAGATGAAGTAGTGTGTTTGGTCTCGAAACTGCAGAACGCCATTCGCGAGGAACATAATTCGCTCTCTTCGACGTCGTTCACAAAAAGAATGGAGACAATGATAGGAAAAGAAAGCATCCGGTGTCACAAACAGCGTGCTGTTGGCTATGCTAATTACCAGTTCACCTGGCAACACGTGCACCGCGCTAGTTACGTTTTGACTCCTAAGAAAAAGGTTGCTGCAGACTGAAAACATGTTTGAGTTTCAGCAGACTCTTCGCCTGTGGTTTGAAGTGCCTCAAACTAACACGAGCACGGTCTCTTAACACTGCACGGGTTAACCTCGCATTCCCTTTCCACGAACGGCCAGGATAGATGCATCAACTCGGTTATTCAGATGCTTAATCACCATTATAGATGATCACATTACATGTTCAGGATCAACCAATAAACCAGCCTAGTAAGAGCATACGTACTTGCGAACCTGTTCAGCATGCAACCATGCCTTTAATGCCCAGGGCGGCCAAGAACCATAAACGTACGATCTTTGAAATTTTGGATTCACGATCTGGATGGCTAATTAGAGGTCTACAGCACCGAGTGAAGCCCAGCCTGTACCAGTCGACCTCTACGGCTGATGCCCATGACCCGTCCATATCCAAGCCCAAATCACTAGACCACAAGCAAATACAGTGTATTACAAGTTCAGAGCGGAATGCTGGCAAAGCTATCAGCAGCACGAGGCACCAGCGGTCCAGGCCGGAATACGACGGTCTCTGTACAACCTGGCAATCTTAATGAAGCCGGCTCAGGCACCAGTCTGAAAGAGTCAGACCTGCATTGAGGCAATGTTCGCCGCTGCCAGCACGTGAAACGGTTCAACTAGGTTAGGAGCACGTAGCTGCGAAGAAGAAAGGTTACTGCGTCAGTTTGATGCGGCTTCTGGTCGTTTAAGCTCTTCTCTCAGCTTCAGGACCTCACGGCACGTCTCTCTCAGCTTTGCCTTCAGCATGGCGGTTGCTTCCTGATAATTCTCATCCATCAGCGCCCGTTCTTCCACTGCCTCTTTAAGCCTTGCGCGGTTCGCGTCGAGCTCTGGTTGCAGCCACCGGATTTGCATGCGAAGCTTTGTTTTTTCTTTGTTGTGGGTCGAAGCATCCTGTAAAAGGAAAGCATGTTATGGAACTGGTACTGCGGAGAGATTATGCTGGTTGGCGATCTTCTGGCATGCAGTGTGCTCTTCTATTTCACTGGCCAGTCACTGCTTTACTGAACGCGCGATCAGACAAAATTCGAACAGGAAATTTTTAGTAAAACGACAGTTTAAAGAGGACAACAAGAACCACCAATTTGAGTTTCTTCCGGAATTTGATGACGCAGCACTGCAAGAGAATTATCAGGAATTTCTTTGTTGCGTCAACTGTGTCAATTTTCAATGCTTTCTACATATAGTGTCAATAGTCAAGTTACGAAATCTCATCAATAGCATTATTGTGGCACAAAAATACCAGCATTACAGTCGGTTTCTGAAAGTAGTCCACTCAGTTCTCTGGAAACTTGAGGAACTATAGGAAACAAGGTTCTAGGGTTGGTGTCAGTATAAATCTTCATCTCGAGTGCATGTCCATCTATTGGAATAGCACTTCAGTGCGCAAACAAGCAACTTATGCAATGAAAACATGCCAGAATGATTAACTATATGCTGCTTCCATCAGCCCACTTATGATTCTGAAAATGGGAATGTGTTCTGTGGTAGAATTTAAACTCATCAGCTTGTATACTTTTTTTTGCTTTCAGGGTCCTAGTACTGTGTTTAGTGAAATATTTATGATATTCCATCTCCAAAAATGAATGAACACATAAAAATGCTATAAAATAAAATAAAACAGCAGATGTTCCTATCTCAGCACAGGCTACTACAAGAACCGTGCTTGCGTGCAAAGCTACAATGAATTTATTTCCAAAGCTCGATGCTGATACTCAGTACAGTAACAGGCACTTATTCTGGAAGATTTAACACTTCAAAACTCAAACTGCAGAAATACTCTGCCTGAACCAACCATAGAGAGTGATGGGTTCGGCAATGCTTACATGTTTCATCTTGACCTCCATGGCAGATATCTGACAGCTCAACTCATCCATATTAGCTTTGGCCTGTAGTAGCTGCATAAATGACACATAAAAACAACTTAAAATTTAATTTACTGAGATAACTTGTAACTTGTACTCCCTCCGTAAATGCTCTTATATTAGTTTACAGAGGGAGTAACAAATTATCTGACTTGCCTTATTATTAGAAACCTCCTTTAAGGCTTCTAATTCATTGATGACTAAGCTCATCTGTTTCATCTTAGAAAGTAAGCTATCACGTTCTTCTGAAATAAGCTGTAGTTGCTTGCAAAGTTCCTGCTCAAAATTGGAGTCAACACAAAAGATGGAAAATATATCTCCTGAAGTTGTACTCCCTAGAAAATCAACTGAAATTTTTAATAATTATAAAAAATATTAATGGTCAGCAATCTTGTGTGATCCATGAACAACCAAGTCATAGCAAGAAACTCTAGCCAATTGTTTCTCAATAGGGAAAGATCATTAAAACTCAAAAGTGGAACAACATATCTGTCCTGGTGATGATACTTATTTGTGTGCAAGTAGTCCTGACAATATGAATGCATATTTTAAATTTGGTTTCCTGATGTTCTAAGAAAATGAATTTCACACTAAGAGCAAAAATGGATGGGCTTAAGGCTTACATTTTCATTATCAATGTTTCTTCCTTTCTCCACGAGTTGTTCTGATTCTTCACGATTCTCCCTGCTGCATCAGATAACATAACTAGCAGTAAGTTGAGTACATGAGCGTATGCAAACACGCCATGCTTTTGTTATTGCTTGGAACCTATGATGATTTACTCTATAAATTTTTATGTTCACTAGCACTGGAGTAACTGCCTGCGTTCTAAAATTGCTTTCATCGCTAATGCTCTAAAGATTCAAAAGAACTTCTGATAATTTTGAGTGCATCAATCATATTTAGGTACAGTTCTGGTGTAAGGCATAATCATTCAGGTTTGTTCTTTTGTTTCTCATCAAACCACATTCAAAATATATGAAGCATTCTTAGCTCCGTGTGAAAAGTATTGAATGAAACTACATTAGTAATAGACTATGTGCATGCTGTTACCTACCAAGTCGATACAAAACTGAAGCACAATAGAGTGGTACTGTTGCATTGAAAAGAGGTTCTGAGAGAAGACTGACCAGCATTTTTCCTCATTTATGTTATGCTCCACAGAAAGGATCATTTTGTCTTCCAGAGTTTTTAACAATTCTCTACACTGCACCAGCTCTTGTCTCACCTAGTGACATATTGAAATAATATACAGTAATAAGAAATGAGAAAGAGAAAATTATATAAAAATATTGATGAAAATAAACATGGAACTAACATGAACTAAAAAAATAAACTAAAATTAGGCATCTTGCAGTACCCCATACTTGTTCCTGTATACCAAGACAGGCCAATGGATGTCTAATAAAAAATGAGTAAATATAGTGATGTCCTTCTATGAGTACTAAATACAGTACAATATGGATCAAATAAACGGAAGGAACTTGAGAAGCTAGTTTGAGCTGTCAAATTGAAATGGCAAAACATAAGGCCAACTCCACCGCGTGACCCATTTCTACCCCAAATCGTCCGTTTGTGTCCGTTTGGGGTAAAATGGACAAATCAAACGACCCAGCGCATGGGAGCATACGGACGTTTTGTCCGGCCCGTGTCCGCTTTTGCCCCATTTCCAGACCAAAGTTGCTCTCGGTTTGGGGCCAAAGCGGACAGAAAGCGGACGTCTTCGCATCCTCGTCATCCGTCTGTGTCCGCCTCGACCCCACATGTCACTCTCCTTTTCTGTACCTGGCCCACCACGTGCACCCACGACCACGACGTATGGGGTGAAAATGGGGTAGTAGCGCTGCGTGCAGCGAGTTTGTGCGGCCTCTGTCCGGCATTTGTTCTCCCTATTTCTACCCCATACGGACAAAATCCGGACAAAATGGGCATAGATTTAGGGTCGTGCGGTGGAGTTGGCCTAATTCATGCCTTCTTCATGGTATAATTACTAACAACTTCTACTGCTTACTGATCAACGGATCACTAGTCGAATAATTCTAAACTGCAGATGGCATGCATGCACAGTGCTTCTGCCTAACTCAAATTATAGATATAGCGTCAGTTGACATTCACAATGTGTTGAGATTGTAGACCCGCGGTACCTCCGATAGCTGCCTCCCGGGTCGCTCTCGTGACTCCGGAGGCCCCCGCCGCTGCCAACAACAGGGAGCAACCGCGCCGCCCATTCCCTACTCGCCGTCGCCGGAGGTAGCCTAAGGGCAAAGCCCAGCGGCTGACGGCGGCAGCAAGGACGCACGCGGCCCACGGCCGCGACCCTTCCCGGTCCATCTCCACTCGCCAGATCCAGATCCCTCTCGTCCTCAGCTCTCCGGGCGTGCTCCGGGCCCTGCCGCGCGCCGACGCTCCACCACCTCCCTGCTACCGCCTCGCCCCATCTTGCGCTGCCGCGCAACGTCCACTTTCACCGTGGCCGTCGGCGTCCTCCACCGGTCAGATCCGGCCGGTGCTCGCCGCTCTTGACCTGCGCCGCCATCCTCCGCGTCGTCCCTCCTCTGCTCCGGGCTGGTGTGCCGCGGCTGCGGGATCCATGCTCCCCGCCTTGTGCGGGTCTTGGTCTGCCTGCTCGTCCTGCCTGGGTGGTGCGGGGTGGCAGCCCGACCTCCTTTGCTCTGCTTCATCCCCAGTGCTTGCGCTGGTTCTGGTGCTTGGGCGGGGCCGGAGTATCTTCGCCAGCTGGCTGTGCCTTTGAGGTCCCCTACATCGACGACCAAGCATGCGTGCATCGGATCTGCCATGTGCAGTGTCCAACCTGGCCGTCTTCGCCCTTGCGCTCCATTGCGTGCTTCCCCACCCCCCTGCCGGCTCCTCGACTCTCCATCACCCCACGCCTGCCTCTCCTTCAACCCCTATGGATGGTGGCCCGTCAGTCGTCATTTTGCATTGCTTCAGCTGTCGGAGCTGCTCTGACGACGTCGGCCTTGATCTGGTACTAGCTTTGGGAGAAATCCCTGCTGACCCATGTGTCAGCTGACCACGGCGGCGCCAATCCGGTGTCGCTTTCCTTCCTGGAGGCGTGGTCTTTGAGCTATACCTGCTTGGTTTGGGCTCTCCTCCATGTCGACGGCGCGGTTTGCAACTTCACGTCCGTATGGTGAACTTCTCTGCACTCCGTGTGACCTTTCCATTTTGCTTCAATCCACTCGTCTCCGCCCGTCCTCCCCATACCGTCGCCAACATTGCCTCCTCGTCGAGCCCTTCGCCACCATCCATCCGCCCATGCCCATCATTTAGTGTGTCATCCATGATTGGTGTGTTCTTCATGTGATTTCTCTTCGGCTGTCCTTCGCGTGGTCTCCGTACTGTTGCTGTGCACGCTCAAGACCCTCCCATGGTTGCCGTTGTGCTGCGGCGAGCTTCGGGCTCTTGGTGTTGTCTTGGTTCACCTTTGCTCAATGACGACGCAATGATGCCTCCCCAACCTGCTAATCGTCTCGACCGCTCGTGGCGGAACTCCTAGTCAAGGTTCGTGTTATGGTTTGGCACTCGTTGGTTATGGATGATCCTCTGTTGTGCCGTGAGGCTTGGTACGCACGCAGGTGCGGTGCGTTAGGTTGTTTGCATAGTCTTAGCATTGTGATCCCTCAACAACACCCCACATCTACTTGTGTCTCTCGTGGTGTTGGTCTTTCTGCTTGCTAGCTAGGTCGTGCCTTCTCCTGGGCATCAATATTTTTCTCTCTTCTTCTGTAACCTTGTTACCTGCACGGTTTTCGGCCCGGTTTCCCTCATAAACGGGGTCAACTTGTTTAGGTTTTTGATCCAATTTCCCTTATAAACTGGATCAGCCAAAGCTTAAGGGGCGACTCTTGGCTTTGGCAGCTTTTTGAGCAATATATTCAGGTGGGGATTCTCCCCCCCCCCCCCCCCCCCCCCCCCCCCCCCGGTGACCGTTCAAAAAACAAAAACATTCACAATGTGTTCCAAAACTAGACAGTACTGAATTATTCACACAAAAAAAACAGTTAGAAGATAACCACATTGCATCTGCATGCTAATTGTCGACGTTGGGGATTGATCATGAATTAGATCTGGCAGGTATATGTAATCAAGAGAACTCTATTTAACGTACCTTAATCAAATCTTCGGATAATTTACTATTCTCATCAGTGCATATATCCAATTGCTGCTTAGTTTCTAAATATGCTTTCTCCTTGGCTATCCACATTGAACTTTCAGATTCCATTTCCAGAAGAACATCAGTAAGTTGCTGCATTTCAGAGCACACAAAAATGAAACAAATTACGGAGAGTGTCGACGTTTTGGATAAAACCATAAAGCTAATTACCATTCCCAAGTCTTCTTTTTCCTTTGATATAGAACTGAGAGAAGCCTCCAATTTTCTACCAAAAGACTCAGATTCCTCAAGTTTTTTGGTCTGTATCACAGAAAAAAGAAATTTCATGGTGAAAAAAATTTGGGTTAGACAAAAGGTGTGGGGGATCTGGCAAAATATACTGCAAAGCCATTTTAAGTATACCAATACAGCAATCTCGTCGTTCAAGGATTTTATCTTTGATTCTGCGGAAGTAAGCCTGTTTTCGAGATCTTCCTGTTCCAACACCATAAACTCTACTTTAGATAGCGCTTCTTCCTTCTCTGCAGTCAAGGTAGCTAAAGTTTCTTGCAAAGAAGCAATTTCATCTTCCATATCAGAAGCATGAATCTCAAGCCTTTGGTACTCCTCCTGAATATGAAGAAACAAGATACACGGTCATAGATAAACATAAGCTCCAGTAAATGAAGAACAGACTGCATGCCATTCATGCCGTAATACATACATATGTAACACATGTATTGTAAGGTGGCACTCATTTTCTGACTGCAAGTCAGTTAGAATGATGAACCTTCTGGATAAAGAAACGAGACATTGACACCGGGCTTATCAAAAAAACTTGCGGCATAACTACAAGGTATGAGAGCAATAAACTATTAGAATCCAAAAAAAAACTAGTTTTTCCTAGCCAGTAGCTTGGGACAAGTGATGTTATACCCACAATGGTATACCAGCTATCTAGAACCACTGTATGGTATGAGTTGTAGTTGGAGTTTGGGTTTATTCCTGGAGCTGTGGTGATTTACGTAAGTCTTGCTATAACAGTATCATACGAGCACCTCAACATGTATCAGGATGCTTAAGAATAGTGTGTTTGCACAAAGTAATACAAATTGGGAAGACTGCAACCTGCAACTGCACAGCTTGATCAAAAAACGCAGCAAGTTCTTCTGGCTTCACATTCAATTCATGTCTTTTATCAACAGTGACAGAATCATGTTTCCTTAAATCACGTTCAAGATGGGTCCTCTGGCTTTGTAACTTCTTTATTTCCCTGTGTGCCTCTGCTTTTTCACCCTGGACAAAGAGTATGGATTCATACTTGCTACGTTTTACCGTTTTGGAGAAGATACACCTGAATTTGTGCCAACGTAATGAACAATCAAATTACTGTGTACAAAATAATAACCTCAAGTTTAATTTTTTCTTGAACATAATTCTTCAGCTTGTTGTCAGTCTCTCGTAACTTTGTTTTCGCTCTTTCAAGTTCCTTTCTGATAGACTCCTTTTCTTTCATCAAGGAAGATGATGACAAGGTCGAGACTTCCTTTTGGAGAGTTAGAAGCTCTGAGAGAATGTTATCCTTCTCAAGTTCATGTTGAAGAATACAATCCTGAGTATAAGTAACATTGTTAGAGCAGACACAAGAAGTTAGAAACTTGATGACTGACGATAGCTTAAGTAATGACAGACATCCTTGGACTTCTCACAGCTTTCCAGACTGGACTTCATCCTCTGAAGTTCATCCTGTTGATTAAGGAACTGTTCGTGTAGCAGCTTCTGCACTCAAGTCAGAGTATGTTAGCGAATGGTAGCTCCTTAGAATTTAAGTATGTATGGCCTGGTCAAAATTTAAGTGTGGATTGGATAAGTTGATATAGCTACCTTCTCCAATTCAAGTCTGCTGACTTTCTCCATCAATGTTTTTGACATTTTCTCATGATCCATAATCACACAACTGGATTGTTTTATATGCCCATAAGCAGACTGCTTGAATTCCTACAGAAAGAACAGTTGAGATCATTTCAAAATATAGTACTTACAAGAAAAACAATATTCAGCCAGAAACGCTAACTACAGTACTAAGTCTACATAGATAGATCTATATGCAAATTGATAATAGACAGAACAAAGTATTCCATAGGCACCAGACATTTACCAGACCATCTGCATAGCTTTTTCAACTTGTTTACAAAGTCGATGGCACCCATTCATGCAAATACTTATTTGCGTAACCAAAATAGTAGCTTATACATAAACAATATATCCAGAGGATATGATCACATTCAACATTTGAATTGCCAAAGTATTTCATATTATTTAATTAATGAGGTGATACCAATAATTTAGTAAAATGCACACTGACCCAACATTGAATTTTGACTGAGACAACTTGTTTAATGAAACGACTCCAGCGTGAATATTGAGGAAAGGAGAGCAAGGGGAAGAGGGACATGATTAATCAATGAACTATGGAGATACTATCATCAGAGAAACATACAGTTACGTTCTCTGCAATCGCAGACAGACTCTGAAAGAGTTCCTCAATGAAAGAAATAGCATTGTCGACTGAGTGGGTTGTTTGATCCATCTGCACAGATATTCCTTGAGTCTCCATTGACACGTCGCTGAGGAATTCATCTGCTAATTCCTGTAGTTATACCAAATGTTTCATTCAAGTACGCAATCATGTCAATAAATCAGACTGCGGCATCAAAATGGTTTAAGAAGATTAGAGAACTGATTAAACATCCTAGTTATGCACTATATTAGAGAAGAGAAAGAACAATGCAAGTGGATGAGGATAGGAAAGTACTTGTTTGGATTTTCCAATAGTAGCCAGAGCTGATAGCTTCTCACCAGCAATTTTTGCTTCTTCTTGTGCCGCCAGAGCATTCTTCTGAAGCTGAAACCAGGCCAAGAATCAATAGACAATTACCAGGAAAAGATCCAAATCCATTCTAAATAGCTCTCATATGATGCAAGCAGCATGGAAACATAATGAAGCTAATGCAAGGCAGGTAGAGCATAATGAAGGAAGGACACCAATGTCTGTAATGAACTTTTTTCAGGCTATTGACTTACAGTTTAAAGAACAGATAACATTTAAGAAAAAAGTATCACACAGATGCTATGTGGTTTTCTTAGCTAAATGGATAGTATAACAGCTATATTCTTTTATATCTGTGCCCTAGAAGTAAATCTAAATATGGGAGTCTTAGATGATAGTGAAAACAGATGGCAGCTTCACCAGATGCCAGTCAAAATGAGATTACTTGATGGTACTCCACAGAAAACATGTACAAAATGGTAAGCAAAGCTTGTTGCTCCCTCTTTTTTGGACGATTGGTTCATGGGCAATTTTGATTATCACCACATGTATGACAATATCAAAAAATTTAAAATAACATGATATTGTTTAATAAAGCTAACATACAACTTGGTTCTTTAACTATCTTCTGTTGATTAATTGCAGGGTCTGGGCGGGTGCAATTGGCTATACCCAACCAGTGTCCTGTTCGCCAAGTTATTGCTTGAGCTCGTGAACCAAGCCCTTCCTGCTTGTGCTCGCCCTCCAGCGCAAGTGCGCAACCTCACCATCGCCGTCAACAGCAACAATCCTTTACCCAAGTTCCTCCTTGGCGCCTTTGCCATCATGGTCAGCAAGATTTCCTTCTCCAAGTTCCTTTTCAGCACCCTTCCTGCCATGCTCGCCACGACAGGAAAGCAGATGGAAGCCATCAAGGAGGGTCGCTCACTGTCCATGCCGTCACTCTCAACGTGCCCGTCAGGCCCTCATCACCCTGCGGACTTCCTCCGTTGGTGGTCGTTATTAAATCACTTAGTGCAGACGTGTTGATAAATATCTGTAACAGCTCTTTTTAGGCCTTAGCAGCACATGCAAGACGCAAGGACCAAACCAAATGGTTTTGTTGTAAAAGATTTGTAACAACCGATTTTGATGAAATACAAATAGTCCACACAAGACAGCATAAACTCTAAGAAGTAGATGATGGTGTTCTCGCCACTTCTCTTGTGGTGAGTCAGAAAGTTGTCTTTAAACTGAGTCAACATGTCCACATTTGATGGCAGCTGTGCAGAAGGACTAACATGGCCAAATTTGTGTACACAGATCTATTTGGCCAATTTCGTAATTAAGGGAGCAAACTCAGCAACATGCGGTAGTTGACAGACCAAAGTAGTATCAAACTGCATGTTAAAGTTGTTAACTCATGATTTAATAGGCAAATATATCGATAATAAAACATGCCTGACAAGATAACAAAGCTACCTAGCACCCAAAAGGAAGTAACATATTGGATATGTTTGAATTTTAAATATAATACAGTATAAGATAATTCACCTCTTCATACTTCTCACTGAAAGAAGCCTTCTGCTGCGTTGCCACCTCCAGAACATCGTCCAAGTTATTTTGAATCAAACTCTTCTCTAACTCCAGCGAGTTTACCTACTTGGGATTTCCAGAAATACTTATTGGAAACACATTTCAGAATAGGGAAATCATAGAAAAAGGACTAGCACCTGGTCTTGAAGTTGTTTAATGACAAGAATTGCCTCGGACTCTCGAGCAGATAAGCCACTAGGTTCTTGACTTAGCATGGCATCTTTCCGCTCATTAGGGTCTTGGGGTAGTTCAGGCACTGAACCCCTAAGTTGCTCTTGATCTGATTTCTTCTGTAAGACAATGTATTTCAAAATTCAGAAGGGATTTGCAATAAAAAATGTGGATTCACTTTTCCAATCAAGCTTCAATAGCGATATGTTGCATTAATTGAAAATGAGAGTCACACACCATTGTATTTGGCTTTCTTCTGCTGGTAACATGCAACAAAGCATGTGCATCGGGAAGAGAAACATCTTCATTCGATAGATCACTGAATGAACAGCCATGAGCAGAAGGCTCGCCATTGCTGGCGTAGCTTTCTTGCATTAGCTCTTCAAAACATGGGGGCATCCCCATGTTACGCTCGTCACGAACTGAGCTGCTTGCAGAGCATTGTTCAGAAGCAGGTTCTTGAACCTGAATATTTGTAGAGATGCCCAAAAGATATCTTAACACCATATGTAGTCTTCTATAAATTTGATGAATTTCTGTCATGGACTGAACATGAAAAGAAAACTATAACATGAACATTTACAGAAGTATGTCATGTATCCATATGAAGGACCACAAAAATGGAATATCACATGTAATTTATCCCAGGAACTAAAGAAGAGGAGACAACTAAAGTAAGTACCCACAAAGAAGGGCGTCCAAGTGAATATTTTGGGGTAGTTGTTTTAACATTTCATAAATGATATGAGAACAATCAGCCCATGATGCTATGGCGACCCCAAAAGAACAATGTACCTTTAGATTTTCAGAATGATGAATTTAACAT